>NC_083748.1:822500-905000 GCF_033458585.1 Syngnathus typhle | reverse complement strand
GCAAGAGAAGGCTCACTGCAAGATAACGGAGTAGCTAAAGCTACCTAGCTAAATACCTAGGCCAAAGAGGCCTATTCTAACAGGCTCACAAGACCAATCTCCTTCTTTGTCCCCTCAAGACTCAGCTGCTGCTCGCGGGAGCAAAAAGCAAACAATGGAGCCTACCCTCTCCCTTCAACGCATGCATTGCAAACTCGACTCGGGGGAGCAAATCCGCATATTGTTGCACTGTGATGAGGCAAATTGAAGAGAGCAGAAGTTGTTGGCGAGTAGCGGACCAAATGGCGAGTGGGCCAAGCCGAAGGCAATGGCTACCGGCGAGACGTCACCTTCAGTAGACATCTCTGTGAAATGAGGACATCGGGGATGAGCCCTCCACCGGGACTACATTTACTGGCATGCGTGCGTGCGGCAGGTGTGCAGTAGAAGGCTGCCAGTGCAGGCCGTGCTCCTGCTGAGGGGCTGACATTGTTGTTGGCTGTGCAGCTTCGGCGTACGACGAGACACCAGCTCACCGGGGAAGGACGGCACCCGCCGCTTCCTGCAGCTACGCGCCACCGCCCAACTACTCGATGGACCTCCGTGACCACGACGACCTCATCAAGCCCAGCAAACTCCTCAATCCCGTCAAGTGTTCCCGGAGTCACCAGGAGCTCCACAGAGAACTGATGACCTGCTGTAAACGGTAACCCAAAAATCCGTCCGTCCGTCTGTTTTGCGTTTGGTTTTGGTCGTACCACTGCAATTGTGTGCTTAGAAGCAGCGGGGGCGTGCGCGTCGAGAGCAACAAGCCAGAACTTGAGCGAGTCCTTGAGTGCCGGCGGCGTGATCGACTGCTGAGGGAACGGAAACTGGAAGAGGAAGCCCGCAGGAAAATTTCGCCCCTGGAAGCCGAGCTCAGGAAGAGGCACCAAGCGCTGGAAGAGGTAGCGCGGAAAAAAAGAAAACACTCACACATTTGCTGGGCGGTCTCCGCAGCTTCCAATGCAATTTGCTCCTCGCAAATTGTTTACTGAAGCAAAATTGCGCCGCGTATGTCATTGCTCCGTCCTTACTGCTCCTCCATGTTGTCAACCATGCTGATGGCGGCGGGGCTCCGAAGCGTGCTTGTCTCGGTGCTGAAAGGCTTGAATCCCTTGAACTGGCTTTTCATGCCAACCTGAACACTTCCAAAGGTTCTTTTCCACCTGATAGCAGTTTCTTGTACTATTCTCCATTCGCAAAAGAGCTCCAAAGGAGCAAATAAAGATGAGAGGCGACGACAGTTTCTCTCTTTTTAACCACCTTGGTGTTTTCAACCCCAGAGATAGGAGAGCCAACCTCAGGGTCTCCAGCCTCTGCTTCCTCAGCAGGAGGGGTGTCAGTGCAATTGAGCCCCCCCACCCCCTCCGAGTTACAACACACCAGGTCAAGGCGAGCGGCACCCCTTTCTTGCTATACAGTGTCCGCTCTCACCTTGGACCCGTCCGTTTGCAATCGGTGACCCTGCCAGGGGGTCTTGCCGCAGATGGTTGAAGGATCATGCTTGGATAGTGAGGATGACAAGAAACAATGTTATTCAACAAATGTTTTGCAGCAAAAGATGGCTAAAAATGTCAAGCTCAAGTGGGATTAAAACCACAGAGGTCTGGGGGAGGGTCCAATGTTGAGCTTGAGGTCATTACTGGCTTGACGTTGACGTTTTTGCATCGTCGCAGATGGAGCTGGAGCAGCAAAAGGGCGAGCGGGACAAGCTGATGGCTCCCGAATTTGTCAAAGTCAAAGAGAACCTGAGGAGGACGTCGTGTGCTGGCAAAGAGGAGAAGCAAGTCTAGCGTCAGGTCCCCTCACGGGCTCTTGTCGCTCCTGATGCTGCTGAAGGACACGTAGTGGCAGGTGAAGGAAGGTGGCAGGAGGTTGTGACGTTCCACAAAGACATCCCTCGGTTTCGGAAATTGCCGGCAGTAACTGGGCAGTTGGATGCTCAGCCGGCCGACCTCATGCGCCGCCAACATCAGGGCAAATGTAGTCTGACGGACTGACCCGTTGGCACCTGTCGAGTTTCCAAACTGTTGCTCCAGTGTGAATAGTTTGGTTTGTTTGAAAATCTCAGTCGGGTTGGTAATCTCTGAGTTCAAATGGACTCAATCAAGTACAAGAAATAGATCTTATTTCGAGTATTGATAGTATCCCGCCTGCTTTCGCCTGCTGTCATTTTGAATACACTTCAACAGGTCACAAGCATGTCTGAAGAGTCAAGGACGAATGGCACTGTTTTCAAGCCTCACTTCCATTCGCCTCCCCTGCCATCATGAAAAGGGGAAAAACAAATTAAATTGTTTTTATTATAAAGTAATTTTCCTTTTTGCTGAATTTTTATAGTTATGTTAAAATCGAAGATGAGTCGCTCGGAGGAGGCAAATACCTGCCTTGCCTCCGGTGAGGATTGCGTAATCACACGGCTGCCTATGCTGACAACGGGACTTCGGAGCATGTCTTTTCAAATGGAGTGGTACGCACGATCGAAAACAAGTTTTTGATTCCTTGATGCGCTTAATTGAGTGTTTTTATGTGTGAAGACTGCTGATATGAGATTTTAATTAAAATACCGTTTTTTTCCGTGTATAATGCGCAAAATTTAACTAATTTATTGTCCTAAAATCTGGGGTGCGCATTATACATGGGTACAATTTTTTTTTTATTTTATTTTATTTTTTTAAGAAAATCATGGTACAACAAAACCAACTGACTGACCGACAAAGTCGTGGAACAAAAAGACAGGGTGACATTACCAAAGACAGGAACAGAAACCAAACAGACATCATGACAGTAACACATGCAATGATCCGACGGTGAGCGAGGGGCAGACAGGACTTAAATACAAAACACGTTACATTGATTGAGGTGACACAGGAAGAGAGGGGCGACGCGAACAGAAACTATGGCAACCTAGACACATAGCAAAACTGGGGATGAGACATGAGAAATCTCCCTCGAAATAAAACTTGAAATCACCTTTCTTCTTGTTTGTTGTCAATCGCGCATCGCATTCAGCCATCCTGCACAACACACCTAGTCAGTAAAATTCATAATTGACAACACATCGTTTGATGCGATGGTGCAATCCTTGATGGTGTGTTATTGTCAAACATTGTTTGTTTTTTAATCTCCATCGCGGACCGGACGTCATACGGAGGCAGTATCACTGCCCATGTGCACTATGGATCCGATGCGCAGAACGGATGCGCAAGACACGTCAGCTATATAAAGAGCGAGAGTTCAGTTTTCTTCCTTTCAATCAGCAAATAACAAAATGCGTATTACAGGTAATATTTTATTTCACAACACTTTGCCTTGTTCCTTTTGTCTCTGCTGTTCACTTCAAACACGCTCCATACGAACGCAATGCTCTCGTATCAGACGCTTGCTCGATCACCTGCTCGTTTGCTGTCACAATGTACCCTACACAAATCCGAAACATTTGTTGCAGCTCCGAGTCACGACGAAGGGCAAGTTTTGGTTCCCAAGGGTGTTTTTATTCCTCTTCAACTTCTCTCCCATACAGAGCCGCCTTTTTCACATGTCCGCACGCCTTTTTCACATGTCCGCACTGATCGCGGTGGTGCCTTTATGGGCAGTCGGAGAAATCAACGCCAACAAAAAAAAATACATCCAGCCTAGTTAAGACCATACCAAAGACTATAAAAATGGGACCCATTGCCTCCCTGCGTGTGTGACGATCATTGGGACATAAAAAAAAAATAAAAATTTGGGTGCGTATTATACATGGGTACAGGCTTTTTTCCAGCATCACCATGCCATTTTTAGGGTGCGTTTTATACATGGGGGCGCATTATACACGGAAAAAAACGGTAGTTCAAATCAAATAATGAATAAGCCACTCTAGAGCAGCGTTCGGGAACATTTTTTGTGACACGGTTAGGTGTCGGACAAACTTTACCGAGGGGGGGGTGACGTCAGTGCCTCCCCAGCCATGAACCTCACCGCACGTCACTGGTACATACGTACATACCTACCTACCTACCTACCTACCTACCTACCTACCTACCTACCTACCTACCTACCTACCTACCTACCTACCTACGTGCCTACATATATACAGGGCTGTCAGGGTTTTCCAAAACTATCTTGATCATATGATTATGTTGGAATGTATGTAACCGGTAATAAATAACCTAGGTAGATTAGTTTTATGCATATGTTGGTGTGTAACCAGTAATAAATAACCTAGCTTGTCCCATCCTACACAATGTCGTAAAACATCCCCTGCTCTGCTAATCTAGAGGTCAAGGGCTTTAACTTGTCTATTCAGTCCACTGTCACCCCCACCCTTTTTCTCGTAATAAAGATGCTCTTGTGGGAAGCGAGAGTCAGACTTCATTCGACCATCGCTGTAAGCACAGCGACGAGTGAACTCTCCGCCTGCAGGTGTCTAAAACGACTAACTTGTCTCCGATTTGCAAAATAAGTTAGAGTGAGCACCACTCTAACATTTTGGTGCCGAAACCCGGGACCCTCATACCCGCCATCTGGCTGACGGAGGAAGACGTGCTGCATTGTCGACAAGCCAGCGTCCATTAGGAGGACCTGGAAAAGAAAGTCCTGGAAAGAGAACTTCTTCGCTGGGCCAACATCTTAAGTCTGCCTTCGTCTGACAGAGGTGGATTGACGGGGCCCGGCAATGCAACGAACCAGGAGACACGTAAGTTAAAGAAAAAAAAAGTGCTGATACGGCTTTGGTTTGTCCGAGCTATGAGATACGGCTTTGGTTTGTCCGAGCTATGAGATACGGCTTTGGTTTGTCCGAGCTATGAGATACGGCTTTGGTTTGTCCGAGCTATGAGGTACGGCTTTGGTTTGTCCAAGCTATGAGATACGGCTTTGATTTGTTCGAGCTATGAGATACGGCTTTGATTTGTTCGAGCTATGAAACGCGTAAATAATTAAAGCTGCACGAGATATACGGCTTTGGTTTGTCCGAGCTATGAGAGATACGGCTTTGGTTTTTCCAAGCTAAGAAACAGCTGGGATTCTTGTCCCAGTGGAAGGAACGGGCTAAGAAAAAACAGAGCTTCTTTTTCTTAATTGAAGAAGGGCGTAGACTCTTTTTTTGTTTGTTTGTTTTTTGGGGGGGGGGGGTTGTCCGTTTTTCCAAGCTGTTTGCATGAAAGTTGTGTGGTTGAGTGTGACTGGTAGGATAAATTGACTAAAAAGCAGTTCTAGCATTGATCGACGGCAATAACACAGGCTGGTAATTTATTAGAAGGTCAATTTAAACCTGCATTGACGATCCTCAAAGAAAATAAAAAGAGATTGAAAAAAAACACTGGAGAAACTAAAATTAAGATGAGAAAAAGGAACGATAAATCTCTAGCTCTTGAAGGAGATGAGTTCATGGCGAGTAGATTTCTTGATTGTATGTAATACATGCTGAAGTGGAAAAAGAAAAGAGACAGAGTTAAATTGTGCTAGACTGTGGTTGAAAGCTTCACAAGAGAGAAGAGAATAAATCCAAAAGACAGAAAGTTGAAAAGTGCTGCGACTATGTTTGTCAGGCCGGAAGACAATGAGGCCACAGTGCGCAGGCGCACTGTCCCGGCCACGGCTCCAGCCGCAGCTCAAGCAGAAGAGCAAGAGAGGCATTCCGCTCGTGTGCAAAACTTGTATACAACGACTATGCAGTGGGCCAGACATGCTAAAAAAGTGATCCAAAAAGGCAAGAGTTCTGATGTGTTTCATCTAGATGATGATGGTAGTGATCTAGATGAAGATACAACGGTCATCTTCCAAAGTTCCCAAAGGGGCAGAGGAAGAGTTAGAGACCAACAAGGCCGCAGGCCGCCATTCAATTCAAACTCGACATCAAATTTGGACTGTTGAAATTATGGGGAACGGGGACACTTGGCAAGAGTGTGTCGTCGTGTAAAACTGTACCAATCAAAGGGCGGAGGAAGTGGCAGAGGAAAAGTCACATTTACAGCATGACAAGCTTCCTCCACTTTGACCCCTCATGCTAATACGGAGAAGAATAGATGCCATTATGACAGCAAAACATGTCATTGTTAGATTATTGGAACATTTATTTTGGATTATTAGAGCTCCTGTCCATACAAGAAGTATGACAATGCTGTTTGTATGCCCAATGACAAATGACCAGAGATCAAATTGTGTGTGTACACTAAAGTTAGAATTTGCAAATCAAGTGGTAAATGAATGCAACTTGAAGATAAATAAAAAATTAGAATGTACTGTCCTTGTGTGCGTGGGAGGGACTAGCTCATGATCGACCACAGGAAATGGCCAGCCTGTGACGAATCATTGGAGCTGGGACCTGCCCTACGCGATCGAGAGCTGTGCATGTGTGTTAAAATGATGAAGATTGGCTAAACTTTTAGTGTAAAGAAATTTTCTAGACTGTGGTCTATCCAATTTGCACCGCAGAACAGAAACGATTTGGAAAGATGAAAATGAGAGGAAAAGAGAAAAATGTGTTTGCGAGCAGAAATTGATCCACACTAGTGCATGTTAAGTGTCGAGCCCTCATGAGAAATTTGAAAAAAAAAAAAACGACAGAACATGCTTTCAGGAATTGGAAGAAGCAAAATTGTGAATTTAAGACATTGCAATGCTACATTTAATAGGAATAATTGATTGATGGTGTTATAAAATTATACAAACCGCTATATGCGAGCTAAATCTGAGAAATTGAGTTCGTTAAATCTAAAAACAAAGAAAAATTCAGATTAATTTGCCAGTAGTTTTTATGAGTTGAGTTTTTTTTTGGGATTGGTGAATTGTTCTATCAGGAACCTTGAGTTGAAAATGGTATATGAATGTTGTGTGGTGAGCTTGGATGAATTGAGACCAATGAGATGGAAAGACTCCTTTTTGGAGACTGTGTGTGAGATGCAAATGAGCATTGATGAATGATTGCCTTGAATGATAGGAAAATACAGGTTGAATGGTTGAAGCTGTTGGCGACTACTATAGAAAATTAGTAGAGCGACTTTGCTGAAAGAGTGGTTTTGAGTAAGTTGAATGCTAAAATGAAAAACATAGCTTTTGGATTAATAATTAACTAGAGAAAAAACTGGAGAACCAGTAACACATGCAGAAGATGTGTGAACTGGGAAATTGAGAAGCGTTTTGGAAAGAAAGTCAAATTAAATGATGGAACCATATGTAGTAAAGAACACATTCTCCCAAAACGTTTGTCAAGGTGTGAGGCATAGGCGTTGCCAAGCCTCAGAAGGAGGGAGTGAATAGGACAGATAGTGGAAGATAGTAATAATACAACACTTTACGACATATGGGTTTTCTAATACATTTGATGTCATACTGTGGTAAATTTCTATTCTGGTATCATGCAATGTATATCTCACTAGTAAGCCTAAGTGTGACCGGGTCATGTTTCGGGTCAGGTTCGTGCGGGATTGTTTGGGCCTTGGTCCATGATCTCATTGGCACGAGACATCTGGTCTCCATTAACAACTGACAAGATATGCACCCAAGTGAGGAAAGGGAGGCTAACTCATAAATAATGAGGAGATATTGGGAGTAAACTGTTGGTCCTTTCTTTAAGACCCTTCCTGGTGTAGATAGGTTAGCAACAAGAAAGATTTAGAGGTTCAAAAGAAAGACAGTTAAAAGAAAACAACATTATTAATTTGGACAGTTGCAGGCTAACAGGAGCATGAGAAAGAAGAGCTAAGAAGCGGGATCCAATTTGATCAGGGAGATTGGAAATTCACAACACCATATTCTAAGTCACATTTTTGAGCAAGCATGACACAGGTAATAACGTTTGAGAGGTCAAGACATAGATCAGGGCTAGATGTGGAACGCAGACCTCGTTGAGTTAATTTTGAATGATGATACTGAAGACAATGTACTGTCTCATTAAATTGGAACTATAGACAGAACGTAGCTCGAAAATAGGATGAGTTGCAGGAGTTACAATATAAAGACGAGATTGCTGTTACTAGGAGAATTTGAAGTTTGGTAAACAAACGTTACTAGCATCAGCTACATTTGGTTACAGGTTTGATGTCCCAGTCTGTCACTCTCAGCACAAGGATCCCTGAAACTCGATCCCGAGACTGCCTGCAGCCGTGGACGTCTACAAAACAGTGCCTGGCTTTGAGGCACCTTTGACCTTTGGCAAGGACAGAGAAAGACTGTTGTTGTGCTTGGAGGGGGGCAAGTACACTCCGGAGGAAAGACGACATCCTGGGGGACGAGAAAAGACAGTGAGAAGCGGAGGAACTCACAATGTTGAAAATGGACTCATTTGAACAATGGACTCATTCGAGAGTGATGGATGGATTGGCTCTGAAGCAACAACAAAAGAGCACCAACTTGAGAGGGTGAGGTGCGGCAAAAGATATGGACTTGTAATGTCCGACGGCCAAATTGCACTCCTTGCTGTGGCAATGCTAAATTTGGTGAAGCTTGGGTCAAACTGAACAGGAGCTGCATTGTGCGCTGAGTTTGACAGAACTGAGGAGATTTGATAAAAAATAATAATAATAATAATTAAATAATGCGTAAAGCTACAGAGAAAAGCATCATAATCGGAGACTGAACAGATTTGGATAGGACAAATAGGCTAAAACGGTAGGAAACAAGAGCGACATCTGATATTTCGGCTCGTCAGGCTTAAGAAGTAGAGGTCGAATTACGTATATACATTTTAGAATAGGATATTTGGACTAAAGTGAATTCAGTCAAGAGGAAGCCAGGTTGCTCAATGTACCTACTCATTAAAATGGTAAGTTCGTTGCACCACAGTGGAGTTTGGGTGGTCAGAAAGTTGGATACGTTCAATTTTTGACTTTCACACAATCATGCATAGGATCGCACAAGGTGACAGTTAACAAGACTGACTGCAATGGGGGTCACTTACGACTGCACCGATATGGAAAAGTAGAAGCAAGGGAGTTGAGTAAGGGATTATATGCAGAACAGTCCGCTATACAGTTACCAATAGGAGGTTCTATCAAAAGAAGCTACATGAGAGATTTATGGAATACCTTTGTGTGTTCTGTATTCGTGCGTAATCTCTGTAAAGTTGTGTCAGGCTGTTGTTGTTCATCTGAGCCTTGGGTGCGCGCTCGGTGTGTGTGCGTTTATGTGCACAACTTGTGTGGGTGCGAACGTGTTAGGAAGAAGACGGCATGGAAAAGGGAATCTCCTTTAAGACAGGAGGCAATAAATGGGAAAGCCCCTGTCATGAACGGTCTTTGGTTAGGAGGAATCATTAGGAAGTGCTCAAACTCTTCTTTCAAACACTCCTATCTGCCTCGTTCAAAAAGGCATTACAATTGACTACAAGAGTTGCAAAAAGCAGACGGAGAACATAGGTAGCATGATCAGGGCCCTCAGGCTGAAGGATGTGTCAAATGCAAATTTACTGCCGCCTGATCTTTCCTCCTCACAGGTCGACAACCCCATCAATCCAGGAGACTGGGTCTACATCAGGGGTGGGCAAACTACGGCCCGCGGGCCGGATACGGCCCACGGGACCGTTTAATCCGGCCCGCCAACCCTGAACAAATTGTATTATTAAACTTTTTTTTTTGGGGGGTCATTTTGCCTGCAATGACTGCGTTTCCCCAGTAGATGGGGAAGCGCTCGCCTGCGCATTTACTACCGGAAGCCGTGTCAGAAAGCTCGGTGCACACTCACAAGTGCGTGTACGGACATGGCGCACTCGCGCTCTATTTGTATCAGTCCCGAATTTAGAGCGTGGGCTGTAACGACAGCATTCTTGTAATTCGCGCGCTGAGCTTTCAGATACAGTTTTACGCAAACCTTCCCCTGGAATCCTTCTATTAAAATGAGTCGCCCAAGGAAAAGCAAGGTGGTACAGTGCCGAGTGTTTAAAAAAAGAGTGGCCAATTTGGCTCGACGTACGCGACGTGACGTTCAGCCACATGAACATCAACCCGTCACAGATCGAGGTAAACGGACCAACACGTCGGATCTCTCCTAAGAATTGCCACAACAAATTTTACTCCAGACTATGACGCACTAGCAAAAAAGGGAGACCAACAACACTGTTCCCACTGAAAATGAAGGGGAGGCATTTTGAATATGATTTGTACACATATCAGGGATTGAAACTAGCGACCATTCTCATTTTCAAACAATGCAGGATGCTCAAGGACATTGATGCACCACCTGTTTGCGACTAATCTTAACCTGTAAAGTTCTTAAGGCTTACTTTAAGGAAGTGTTTCCCGTTTCCTCACCTCTGTTACCAGGCGTTTGTGAGTTAAAACTCTGATTTTCAGATACCCCTCACCGTGTTGCCGTTTTGATTACTTTATTTGGATGTATGCTTTCACTGATTCTTCAAGATGATATATTTGGTCAGAATGTTTGCCGTTTGATGTGATCTCATAAAATAAACATTTCATTAATCTGACCTGCAGGCACTGAAGTGATGGAGACTGTTATTCATAATAACAGTGTTGTATTTTATGAGAATCACTGATAGCAGGTTTTTAGTGATTTTTTTAATTATTTTTTTAATGCTGTAAATGCCTTTGTTTTCAAAAAACTTGTTTGGAATATCCATTCTTTACTACCTACTGAAGGCCAAAATCTTTCATGCAATGACCTTTACAGGTCGCTTATATGACTTCACACAAACACTACGTCCATCTGCTCCTGGTTCGGCCCTCCGGTCCAAATTTAGAACCCAGTTCGGCCCGCGAGTCAAAAAGTTTGCCCACCCCTGGTCTACATCAAGGTCATCAAAAGAAAGAACTGGGCCAGCCATGGTGGGAGGGACCATTCCAAGTCTTGCTGACTTTCCCCACCGCAGTGAAGATCGCTGTACGACCCAGCTGGATTCACCTCAGCCACTGCAAGCTACAGGGAGTGCTGGACCCCTCATTTCGGGGTGGTGGCGAAGTCTATGAACAACGATCCCAACTCCGCTAGGCGGGGTTATGTCTCGGTGTTCCTGTCATCTTAGTAGCAACGGGGCTCCACATGCCAGGTGGATCCTCTGCTGCGTTGTGGTTGGAGCATGCTATAGTCTATGGACACATCTGAACAGACCAAGTGTCAATGTTGACCGTGGAAAACGATGGTCACACGGTGAGAACTTTGAGGACTGGTCATGGGACCCCAGAAACCCATACGAAACCAACACTTGGTACCGGTATGTGAAGGTCGCTGTGAGAGCGCACACACAGGAGGGATGTTATCTGTGTTTCCAAAAACTCCCCTTGCTCCACACAAGTTCACTTGGAGGCCAGAGCAATGAATGTCACTGAAGCGAAATGTATGGCATCCATGGGAGGAGTTGGATATCAACACCGTACTGTCAGTCAGTGACGCTACCCCTACCGCCCTGGACTCGCAGGAATGAATCTGTGATCAAACTCTTTTGGATTAATCCCAATGTAACTGTTAGAGGACGACAGATGCCACAAGTGGCCTAAACCAGAACGCTACCTGGAATGGACTACACGTGTTTCATCCAAGAAAACATGACCCACGAATGCATTAACAACTATCGTTTTTTTCCGTGTATAGTGCGCCCCCATGTATAATACGCACCCTAAAAATGGCATGCTGATGCTGGAAAAAAGCCTGTACCCATGTATAATACGCACCCAATTTTTATGATTTTTTATTTTATTTTTATTTTTTTTTAAGTCCCAATGATCGTCACACACGCAGGGAGGCAATGGGTCCCATTTTTATAGTCTTTGGTATAGTCTTAACTAGGCTGGATGTAATTTTTTTTGCTGGCGTTGATTTCTCCGACTGCCCGTAAACGCACCACCGCGCTCCGTGCGCGCATGTGAAAAAGGCGTGCGGACGTGAAAAAGGCGGCTCTGTATGGGAGAGACGTTGGAGAGGAATAAAAACACCCTTGGAAACCAAAACTTGCCCCTCGTTGTGACTCGGAGCCGCAACAAATGTTTCGAATTTGTGTAGGGTACATTGTGACAGACAGCAAACGAGCAGGTGATCGAGCAAGCGTCTGATACGAGAGCATTGCGGTCGTATGGAGCGTGTTTGAAGTGAACAGCAGACGAAAGGAACAAGGCAAAGTGTTGTGAAATAAAATATTACCTGTAATACGCATTTTGTTATTTGCTGATTGAAACTGCAAATTAAACTGTGAATTGAAACTAATAGGTGGAGAACTGAACTCTCGCTCTTTATATAGCTGACGTGTCTTGCGCATCCGTTCTGCGCATCTGTAATGGCGGCCTCCGTATGACGTCCGGTCCGCGATGGAGATTAAAAAACAAACAATATTTGACAATAACACACCATCAAGGATTGCACCATCGCATCAAACGATGTGTCGTCAATTATGAATTTTACCGACTAAGTGTGTTGGGCAGGATGGCTGAATGCGATGCGCGATTGACAACAAACAAGAAGAAAGGTGATTCCAAGTTTTATTTCGAGGGAGATTTCTCATGTCTCGTCCCCAGTTTTGCTATGTGTCTAGGTTGCTATAGTTTCTGTTCGCGTCGCCCCTCTCTTCCTGTGTCCCCTCAATCAATGTAACGTGTTTTGTATTTAAGTCCTGTCTGCCCCTCGCTCACCGTCGGATCATTGCATGTGTTACTGTCATGATGTCTGTTTGGTTTCTGTTCCTGTCTTTGGGAATGTCACCCTGTCTTTTTGTTCCACGACTTTGTCGGTCAGTCAGTTGGTTTTGTTGTACCATGATTTTCTTAAAAAAAATAAAATTAAATTAAAAAAAAATTGTACCCATGTATAATGCGCACCCCAGATATTAGGACAATAAAGACCATGACTTTCTTTTAAAAAAATAAATAAATAAATAAATAAATTTAAAAAAAAAAAATTAAAATTTTTTGTACCCATGTATAATGCGCACCCCAGATTTTAGGACAATAAATTGGTTAAATTTTGCGCACTATACACGGAAAAAAACGGTAAATAGATAACACAACGAATAAAAGCCAGTGTGCATACAGACAGTAAAAGTACAGGACGCTACGCAGAACGGGGAAGCGAGTTCAGGATCCTGACAGCCTGGAGTATGAAGCTGTATGAGAGTCTGGTGGTGCGGGAGCGCAGGCTTCTGTACCTCTTCCCAGAGGGCAGAAGCTCGAACAAAGAGTGAGCGGGGTGACTCATATCACTCACAATCGTGGTCGCCTTGCGGGTGAGATGGGAAGTGTAAATGTCCATCAAGGAGGGGAGCGAAGCACCAATAATCTTACCAGCCGTGTTCACTATGCGCTGCAGGGCCTTCAAGTTGTAGTCAGTGCAGCCGCCACCCCAAACAGCAATACAGCTGGAGAGGACGCTCTCAATGGTGCCGCGGTAAAATATAGTCATGACGGCCTTAGGGGCGCTCGCTCGCCTGAGTTTCCGCAGGAAGTACAGGCGGCGCTGGGCTTTCTTTGTCAGTGATGCGGTGTTGGTGGACCAGGAGAGATCCTCACTGATGTGCACCCCCAGGAACCTGGCGCTGCTCACTCTCTCCACCACAGCACCGTCGATGGTCAGCGGCAGGTGTTGGGTGTGACCCTTCCGGAAGTCCACAACAATCTCCTTGGTCTTGTCGACGTTCAGCAGGAAGTTGTTGTCCCTGCACCACGTGGTCAGAAGGTCAACCTCCAGCCTGTATTGAGTCTCGTCTCCCTTGGTGATGAGACCCACCAGAGTCGTGTCGTCAGCAAACCCCACTATACGGTTGTCGCTGTAGGTTGCAGTGCAGTCATGCGTCAGGAGGATGAAGAGCAGCGGACTGAGCACACAGCCTTCGGGGGCCCCCGTGCTCAGCGTGATGCTGGCGGAGATTTTGTCGCCAACACGTACTACCTGTGGCCTCTGACAGAGGAAGTCCAGTAGCCAGTTGCAGAGGTTCTCGTAATAAAGATGCTCTTGTGGGAAGCGAGAGTCAGACTTCATTCGACCATCGCTGTAAGCACAGCGACGAGTGAACTCTCCGCCTGCAGGTGTCTAAAACGACTAACTTGTCTCCGAGTGGTTCTTGCAAAATAAGTTAGAGTGAGCACCACTCTAACAAGGGCTGTCTCAGAAAAGCTTAGACTTAGACTTAGACAAACTTTATTGTCATTTTGTCTGCACAGGGTGCATACAAAACTAAATTCCGTTGCATACAGCTTACAAGAATGGAGGTATATTGCGGTTGAATAAAAGTAACATTCTATATAAAAATATAAGATAAAAAAGATAAGTATAAAGTGCAGCAGTGATAAAGTATGTAATAGTGCAGGAAACAAAACAGTATTTAAAAAGTGTGCAGAGGAATGGTAAAACCAGGTTGCGTACTTTTAAATTTACATGGATTATAAAAGTTCAGCTAGGTTGGCAGTGCAAGATAGTGGTTTGTAGTATCATAATGTACAGATTCTGTGTATGTGTGATGCAGAGTCCAGTTTAGAGTTCAACAGATTGAATGTTCAACAGTCTGATGACAGCAGGGAAAAAGCTGTTTCAGAACCTGGTGGGCCTGCAGCAGAAGCTGCGAAACCTCTTCCCAGAGGGCAGCAGGGAGAACAGTCCATGGTGGGGGGGGGGTGATGGGTCACTGATGATGTTACGGGCTCGGGACACGCAGCGCTGAGATGAAATGTCCTGAATGGAGGGAAGAGGAGCCCTGATGATCCTCTCTGCTGTCCTCACCACTCTCCTCACGTTCTTCCAATCGGAGGCGCTGCACCCTTCACACCACACAGAGAGACAGCTCGTCAGAATGCTCTCTATGGTGCTTCTGTAGAACGTCCTCATGATGGGTGGGGGAAGGTGGGCTCTCCTCATCCTCCGCAGGAAGTACAAGCGCTTCTGTGCCCTCTTGACCAGTGCCGTGGTGTTCACAGTCCAGGTGAGGTCGTCTGTGATGTGGAACCCCAGGAATTTGAAAATTTTGAATATTGTGATAAAGTTCTTTATTTTCTGAAATGCAATTAAAAAAACAAAAATGTCATACATTCTGGATTCATTACAACTCAACTGAAATATTGCAAGCCTTTTATTATTTTAATATTGATGATTATGGCATACAGCTTAAGAAAACTCAAATATTCTATCTCAAAAAATTTGAATATTTCCTCAGACCATTAATGCACTCAGTACTTGGTTGGGAATCATTTTGCACGGGTTACGGCAACCAATGCGGCTTGACATGAAGGCAATCAGCCTGTGGCATTGCTAAGGTGTTATGGATGCCCAGGATGCTTCAATAGTGGCCTTTAGCTCATTTGCATTGTTGCAAACCCTAACCCTTCTTCACAATACCCCACAAATTCTCTATGGGGTTCAGGTCGGGGGAATTGGCAGGCCAATCGAGAACAGTAATGCCATGGTCAGTACACCATTTACTGGTGGTTTTGGCACTGTGAGCAGGTGCCAGATCATGGTGGAAAATGAAATCATCATCTCCATAGAGCTTTTCAGCAGAAGCATGTAGTGCTCTAAAATCTGCATTTACTCTGGACTTGATGAAACACAGTGGACCAAAACCAGCAGCTGACATGGCTTCCCAAACCATCGCTGACTGTGGGAACTTCACACTGGATTTCAAGCAACTTGGATTTTGCTCCTCTCCAGCCTTTTCTCCAGACTCTGGCGCCTTGACTTCCAAATCCAATCAAAGCCTTACTGCAATATTACTGCAATATATGGTTGCTGTTTGGCCTTGCTGTTTTTATGATGTACCACAGAAGGACAGTTCCTTTCTAACAAAGACCACTTTGTTAGACAACATGCCTCATTGCTGTCCTGCACCCCAGATGAACCTCCAAGTTAAAGTCAGGGTTTCCCAACTATCTTTATCGTAGGATTAGGTTGGAATGTATATAACCAGTAATAAATAACTTAGCTTGTTGCATCCTACACAATGTCGTAAAACTTCCCTTGCTATGTTTTAACTAGAGGTCAAAGGTTTTTTCTCCTGTATCCAGTCCACTCATACTCCTCTACCCAGATGTTCTTATCAGTATGTACGAGACAAAGCCCACATGCCTTCCTCCTCCCCTTGGTGGCTCGTGTCTCACACTGTGGGTAGGACAAATCCAAATAAAAAGAGCGGGAGTGCCTACAGATGTTTAGTGTGTGTAGAGATTGTCTCAAGCTATCTGTACTGCACTCCTCGCGAGAAAAGACTTAATATTCTGTCTCACTTGTGGTTTGTTTGCTGTTGCTCTTCTATTCACTTATTCAGTCAGCGAAATAAACCTGACAGAAATTGGGGGCTCGTCCGGGATCTCAACACGCCCTGAACGGTTCCAGCGGGCTCTTCGACGCAGGCGAAAATCCTCGGCCGAGGTAAACAAAAGCCCTTTGACGGGACTGTCTCGATCAGTCCGGCTGGACACCGGGAGGGTTGACGAGATCTTCCGAGGAAGAGAATCAGCAGACCGTGAGTAGGAATATTAATTCTACTAAATAGAAACAGTTAAATTCCGCAGGGGCGGATGTGGAGCCCCCTAGCTTTCAAGCTAGTTAAATTCTGCAGCAGGAGGGGCGGACTCCTCTGTTATTAAAAAAACAAAACAAAAAAACCTTGAGAATTCTAGACCCTATCAAGTACAACTAGAAACAGTTAAATTCTGCAGGGGCGGATGTGGAGCCCCCTAACGTTTTATGTTAGTTAAATTCCGCAGCAGGAGGGGCAGACTCCTCTGTTCTTAAAAAAAAACGCGCGTGGTATGCTTGTGAACGGTTTGACTGAGAATGATCTCATTTGAGCGCTCCTCTATATAAACACACAGGATTGTAAACGGTGGCTTTGTGTGGGTGCAGAGACATCAACTCTTTCGGGGGAGGTGAAAGGAGACTTACCACACATTGAATTTTTAACCACTGTCCTGCGAATAAAGTTGGTTTTAGGACACTGTAGGTGCCGTTCAAACTACCAACTCCAAAATTTAGAAAAGTAAACCATGGGAAACTTAAATAGTAAGCGAAAGTCCCTACCCCGACATGAACTAAAATGCAAGGATTGGAAATTAATGGAATGGGTCGACCCAGAAAATGTAAAATATCTTGACAAATGGATAACCAAAGAATAAGGGGAGTGAAGAAAAATCCAAAGAGAGCTTGTTGTTGCATAGGCAGGAAGATGATGAAACGACATCAGCGCGGCCTCGCTCGAGGGCCGTAGCTGAGGGTGTGATAGATAAAGATGAAAAGGATGATCAAATTACAAAGAAAGGCGTTGTGGGACGCCAAAGCGAACCATCCTTTCCGACTTTGTACCCCAAATTGTCAAGCGCAGATGATCCTCCAAAATATAGTGATTCTGCTCATGCCATGGTGACGCGAAGCCGCGTGAAGTCAGAAGCTCCCTCTCCCTCGGCCCCCGCGGCAAGCTGCGGCCCAGGCTACACGGGAGCGGAAGTAGCTGACGCTTACCCAATGATTCAAGTAGCAAATCCTCATGATGACGGGGGACCCACAATTTTAGTATACAGAACATGGACACAAGCTGATGTAAAGTCAGCTACAGAAGGAATGGCATTACCTTCTGAAGACGTTGAACAATAATGCACCGAAATAATTCAACTCATTGCTTCCTATAACTTGAGAGGTGATGAGGTGCAGCAGGTTTTTATGGCAACCTTGACCAAAGATTGGGCCAGTGTCAAGGGCGGGTGGAATCCTTTTGATGACCAAGGCCGTCCATTAGAATATAATGGGGTGCCATTGAAAACTCAAATTGACCAACTATTGGGTAGGATCAAAATAAAATTTCAACGTAGAGCAAATTATACAGATATTGGCCGAACCAAACAAAAAGAGGATGAGTTGTTTGAAGATTATAGACACAGATTGGAGAGGGTGTTCAAAGCCAATAGTGGTTTGGAGACTGGAACTGATGTCTATAACCAACAACTCAAAATTGCTCTACATGCAAATTCACGACCAGCAATCCAAAGCTGGGTTGCTAAACACATGATTACTTTTCCAACCTCTACATTGCCACAATTTATTGATCATGCTATACACGCTGAAAAGGTTGTCAATTTAAAAAAGGGAAAAGAAAAAGGTAAAGTGGCCGCCATCTTTTTTGCAAATGATGATTCATCTGAGGTGTTTTATCAAAACAGAACCTTCGAACCACGCCAGAGAGGGCGCGGTCGTGAGAATTTCCGTGGCAGAGGCAGAGGAGGGTATAATCGTGGTGCGCTCGATTATGACCCAAACGGCCAGCCCGTCCAGGGTCAGTCAAAGCGATATGACTCCCGACCTCCTCTTTGTTGGTCATGTGGCAAAGAGGGCCATATAGCAAAATACTGTCCAAATCCCCATAAGGGTCAGGCTGATCCTCCCTTATGACTAACCGATGGTCAACAGAAAATTGAAAAGACTGTCCTGGCGACAGCTCCACCTGCTGATGTAGATTTGAACATTCAGGACTTGTTGATGAACAATGTAGAGAAACCTGTGATAACTTTGATGGTAAATGGGACTCCCATAACGTTTTTGTGTGACTCAGGCGCGTGTGTGACCACATGTCGCGACATACCTGCTGATGTGCGAGAAGGAGGAAAGACTTTCTGGGTGAGACCAGCAAATGGTGTGACAACTCCAGTACCCCAGTCTCGTCCAGTCTGGATACGGGACCCAGAAGGGGGAAGTTGTTGCATTCCCATTTTGCTGATGCCCAATTGCCCTGTTAATTTGCTAGGGAGAGATGCTCTCACTGCACTTAGTCTTTCCCTTGTGCCCATTAATGACAAAATCGTTGTCAAAAGGCGACATCAATTACAGATTTTTGGCCAGTTTCATTGCTACTATTTCTATTCATTGGATTTGACTGATGCAGAAGTTGTGCAGTTTGGAACCCCTCTTTTAGCCCAGGCAGGCACCCTGTTGCGCTGCCCTGAACAGGCGATGGACCCAACCAACCTGCACGTAACCACGTCGCATAAAAACACGCCTGGTCCTGATCACAACTACGAGAACATGCTTGAGGCTGTTACGCCTGCCTCCTTGAAGACATCTTTCCTCCTGCATGATGGTGACAGCCGTGCCTGTGTTGTCATAGGGCCGGCTCCCTCTGAGGTGTAGAAATTGCTCATGTCTCCCACTCCGCTCCACATCTCATTGTTTTGGCCTTTTACGGCCACATGGCAGAGTTTGGGATTTATGGCCAGAGATGCACTGGCGGCTTCTGATTGGACTCAAGTTGGGCCTGACTCCTTTTATAGTCCTTCTACTAAGTTTTTTAAACAAAACATGAACCAGGTCCTGTCATTTGTTAGTGGAGTTCACGTTGACTCCTGTTCTGAGAAAGCATCCTCATTTTGACATTTTGTGCTGTCATCAGATGACGAGCAAAAAGGTGTTCTTAGTGCTTCTATGTGTTCTTATATGTTGTGCGTCATCCTTTTGTGCTGGTGTGTGTGTGCATGTGCGCGCAGAGGATCCTCATGAATGGGTGTGTGTATGAGTGCGAGTGACATGTGTGTTCTATGGAAGAAATCAGTAATGGGGAATGTTCTGGGGGCTGTTGAGCAATACTAGGGAAATTGAGAAGTGGATGATGGTGTGTTTAAGTTGGTTGGAGAAACTGAGATGAGCAGTGTGAGGCGGTAGAGAAAATAAGACATGTGTGGCAGACAGTGACTAGAATGGTGGCTTGATAGGACGAGAATGAGACAGCAAATGTTGTGTAGAAGACTGAAAGATGTTGAAGGTGAACATGATGAAGGGGGCAACGGCAAAGTTGGCCTGCCCTTTGAGAAGGTGAAACTGATAAGCGTGCCTGCGCTCGCGCGTTGTCGCGGGGCGGGGCTGTCCGCGTGGGCCTTTGCTATGCTCGTGTGGGCGGTGGGCCGGCATCATGGTTGTTGCAGGAAATGGCCAGCCTGTGACCAATCAACATTGATGCTGCGCCCCCCCCCCCTCGCACGAGGGGTGCTGTGGCTGCAGGCGAAGCAGGGACAGTGTGATTTTCTCAGAGAGTGATGCTTAAGGAAGATGTGACAATATTTGCATGAAGGATAAAAGGCACTGATGAGAAAACAAAAGTATAACCAAAACGTCAAAACAGAGGATGACGTTTGCGCAGCGTTGTTTGTTTGTATTGTTTGTGAGCTGTGTCTCTGCTGTAAGTTTTTGTGTTGTCTGTGTGCTGTCAGTGTTATGTGTTAAAATTGGCTAATGTAGGTGCACAAAAGAATTTGCTAGATTGTAGTCTATATGATTTGCAACGCAAAACAAAAGCAATTTTGTGAAAATAAGAAGAAAAGAAAGGCAAGCAATTTTTTTTGTGGGCAGAAACTGGTCCACACTGCATTAATGCCTAGCCCTGATGAAACAAAATTTGAAAGATGGAAAGAACTTGCTTTCTGGAATTGGATGAAGCAAAATTATTAAATAACATTTCAAAGCTAAATTTAGAAGAAATAGTCGATTGGTTGTGTCAAGACTACACAAGTTTTTACATTTGAGAATAAGAGAGTGATTGAGTTAGTTAAAGTTAAGAAACAACAACAATTGACTATTATATTAATTTACTGGCGGTTACTTTGTTAGTTTTTATCTTTATCTTGATTGGTTTGACACCTGGAGGGAGGAAAGATTAGGATGTGGAACACGGGCTGAGACAGCCAGTTACACATGCAAAACATGTGTGCACTGGGACACTGAGAAGCATTTTGAAAGGTGTGTCAAAATTAAATGAAGATGAAATCATATGTAGTAATGCAACGCTTTACTACATATGGATTCTCTAAATCGTACAATTGAGTAAAATAAAACATACTTTTTGACTTTTGTTCAAATTACTAAGATTCTTGTGATAAACGATGAGAAACTGATTGAAAAGAAACTACAAGAAACTACAACTAAGCTAGTTGTGGAAGCAGTCCAATTGCCACGACAAATAGCTATGTGCACGTGTGCAGGGCACGCACGAGACTGATAAGGTGTCAAGAGGTAACAAGTTTGCAGACGGAACCGCATAGCTGCAGTGCAAAAGACGCTTCAAATTTTATACACACATGAAGCGGATTGAATTACTGAAACATTTTTAAAGATGTGCAGCGGCAAAGTCCATAGATCGAAATTCAATCATGGCCAAAAAGAGGGGCAAGAGTAGAGAATGGCATCTATAAATGACCAGAAGACAGACCTATCCTACCAAAGAACCTATACCAATTGGCAGCAATATTGAGCCATAGTGCGTGTCACATGGCTCAAGAGGAGGGATAGTGGGGCAGGTCAGTCATCTTTATACAACATACGGATTTGATTCATATTCAAAACATTTAAAAAATAAATAATAATAATAATAAATAAAACAATTGTAGAGCTTGTTTAACATGTGCTAAACACAATCCACAGGGTTGTAATGCCTGGTCATAATAGATGCATTCTCAAAATGGTTTGATTTGGTTTAAACAAAAACACAGAATGCCTTAACAGTGGCAAAAACGTTATGTAAAAAAAAATAATAATAATAATAATACCGAGATATGGGATTTTGAAAATTAATTCTCGTGACAGAACTGGTATAAAGTGTGAAAATGTGCATGGGAAAAATGGAAGATCACGGACAAAATGTTTAGACCTGGTCAAACTGTACATAAATATTACAAGTACTGTGGGTTTAACCCCGTATGAAAAATTGTTTGGGCGACAATATAGATTACCATGTTTTAAAACCAAGTGGGAAACTAAGGATGATTCGAATTTGGCATTTACATTTTATATTTATAATTAATATTTTAAAGGCAAAAAGAACAAAGCACGTTCTCATTAAGAGCATTGAAAACAAAACGCTGGTGTTCTTCCAAGGGGGAAGGGCCACATTGAATATTGATAATTACATAACCTGCCATTAAAATAGCAGAAAGGTCAGTTGAGGTAGTCCTTGCAAATTACAAAAGGGTCATTTCTTTTGAGGTAACGTTCAATCGGGAAAAAGTGACCCAAAGGGAGCCTTACCTCTTAGAGAAATGCCGGGAACAAGAAAATGGAACAATGACGTTATTGCATGTAAGATGGCTATCTTTGTTGCCACTTTGTTAACTTCAGCAATATGGTATTTGTGAGAACTAAGTCATAATGAGTAGGGGAGAGATGAGTGAACAACTTATATTGATCACTCCAAAAAAAAAAAAAAAATTTTTAATTATGCTGCATTGTAGCAATTTAAAAGATCAATTTGACCTTTGCAGGATGATCTGCTGTGTCAGATCTGGACTGCCATGAGAGTATGATGTTTATATGTATACTTTGTCAACAACCACTGTAGATGTTAAAGAATGGGATGAATATATCTAAAGTGAATGTGGATAATTTGTTTCAGGTAACTAGTGTAAGAATAAACTGCTAAACGAAACAATTGATTGCTAATGGCAAAACAAGCTGTAAAGACAATTGAATATGTCATGTGTATGGGTTTGCGACCATTGCTTTATGTTCTACCGTCACTATTGATCAAAGATCGTGTGAAGTCTATCACGTCGATTGGATTGTAAGATGTGTGACAGAGAATTCTATGTAGTAATATCCATTGAAGAAAGAAAAAAGAAGCCATTGCTTTCAGAGAATGTAGTCAAGCTAAATTGTATATGTATCAACATCCCAAGATCTGAAAAAAGAAAAGAAGAAAAAAAAGCTGGTAAAAACCAAAATATCTTTGAATTTGACAGCCGATGATGATCTGACCGAAATTGATGCAATTGGTGTTTCCGGAGGAGTGCCGGATAAGTGTAAGCTGGTGAATCAGACAGCTGGTTTGGAATCCACCCTGTGTTGGTGGAGTACTCTTAACAAAAATGTTGACAGGATCAACTACATCCATTACAACGTGCAGAGGCTTGGAAATTGGACCGAGGCGGGTTTCAGGGCGGTCCACTCCCAACTGGCCGCTACTTCCCTCATGGCTTTCCAGAACCGAATGGCCCTTGACATGCTACTCTCAACTCTCAAAAGAGGGTGGTGTCTGCGCCATGTTTGGTGAGCAATGCTGCACATTTATTCCAAATGGTACTGCCGCTGATGGAAGCCTGTCCCAGGCCCTTGAGGGCCTGAGGACCTTGAATGGGAAAATGAAGGAACACAGTGGAGTGAACACGGAGGTTTGGAACGACTGGCTAAACGTGTTCGGAAAGTACCGTACCCTGGTGTCCTCGGTCCTAGTCTCCCTTGCCGTTTTTTCTGCTGTTTTGACCTTGTGTGGATGTTGTTGTATTCCGTGTCTGCGGTCTCTAATTAACAGGTTAATTACAACTGCCATCTCTCCAGCAGCTGAGACTTTTCCGTGGTTCCAAGGGGAAGACTTTGCGACTGACGAGGGTTGTCGCTCTGGCGATGGCCCCATCTGTGAAGCTCCTGTGGTAAACCTGTCCGATTTGTTTCCCGACTCTGACATTGATTATTAAGGTTCGATCTCCTCCCGAGTTTAAATTTATTCTTATGAATTGTGATCCTACGGCTGAAAATCTTTTTGAAATGGCCGCTTTTAGGTGATAAGATGGTCTCTGAGAACTTATGATAAACAGGAGGGAATTGTTAGAAAAATGTATATATATATATATATATATATATATATATATATATATATATATATATATATATATATATATATATATATATATATATATATATATATATATATATATATATATGTTATCATGCGTTCTCTAATCAATGCCTTACTGCAATATTACTGCAATATATGCTTGCTGTTTGGCCTTGCTGTTTTTATGATGTACCACAGAAGGACAGTTCCTTTCTAACAAAGACCACTTTGTTAGACAACATGCCTCATTGCTGTCCTGCACCCCAGATGAACCTCCAAGTTAAAGTCAGGGTTTCCCAACTATCTTTATCGTAGGATTAGGTTGGAATGTATATAACCAGTAATAAATAACTTAGCTTGTTGCATCCTACACAATGTCGTAAAACTTCCCTTGCTATGTTTTAACTAGAGGTCAAAGGTTATTTCTCCTGTATCCAGTCCACTCAAACTCCTCTTCCCAGATGTTCTTATCAGTATGTAAACACCTAGAGGTTTTTTGCTTACGAGACAAAGCCCACATGCCTTCCTCCTCCCCTTGGTGGCTCGTGTCTCACACTGTGGGTAGGGCAAATCCAAATAAAAAGAGCGGGAGTGCCTACAGATTTTTAGTGTGTGTAGAGATTGTCTCAAGCTATCTGTACTGCACTCCTCGCGAGAAAAGACTTAATATTCTGTCTCACTTGTGGTTTGTTTGCTGTTGCTCTTCTATTCACTTATTCAGTCAGCGAAATAAACCTGAAAAGAGGACTCCGGACCACTCTGAAACTGTCCAGAGCTTTTTCTCCATAGGCCAAGTCAGATGCTTCTTCCGTTGTCTTGAGTTTAGAAGTGGCTTGACCATGGGAATAAGGCTGTTGTAGCCCATTTCCCGGACACGTCTGTGAACAGTGGCTTTTGATACGTGGACTTCAGCTTCTGTCCACTGTCTTTGAAGCTCGCCCAAATTCTGCAAGCGACTCTCCTTGACAATGCTGTTAAGGCTGCGATCATCTCTTTTGGTTGTGCAGCGTACCCTGCCACATTTCCCCCTTTCCAACACTTTTTCTGGTTTTGAAACTGCACTCTGTGAACAGCTTGCTCTTTGAGAAATTTCTTTTTGTGTCTTACCCTTCTGATGGAGGGTGTCAATGATGGTCCTCTGGACAGCAGTCAGATCAGGAGTCTTCCCCCTTCCAACAGACTTTTTCTGGTTTGAAACTGCACTCTGTGAACAGCTTGCTCTTTGAGAAATGTCTTTTTGTGTCTTACCCTTCTGATGGAGGGTGTCAATGATGGTCCTCTGGACAGCAGTCAGATCAGGAGTCTTCCCCATACTTGTGATTTAGTTTACTGAACCAAGCTGAGTGTTTTTCACGGCTCAGGAAACCCTTGCAGGTGTTTCGAGTTAATTTGACGATTCAAGTGATTAGTCGAATACCCTACTAGTATACTTTTTCATGATATTCTAATATTTTGAGATAGGATATGTGAGTTTTCTTAAGCTATATGCCATAATCAGCAATATTAAAATAATAAAAGACTTGCAATATTTCAGTTGATTTGTAATGACTCCGGAATGTATGACATTTTTGTTTGTTTAATCGCATTACAGAAAATAAAGAACTTCATCACAATATTCAAATTTTCTGAGACAGTCCTGTACTTCTTACGCTACAGTTGCAGTATACTTCAACACAGACATACAAAATTTATATTTGTGCCATCAGGTGAAATTTTTTTATTCATGCTAAAGACATTTAATGATCGTACAAGGGCTTGTGTCCATGCAGCGGGAGGTCAGAATGAGGCCGGGAGTCTGTAAAATCCACCCCCTGAAAAACTCCAAAGTGACTGAATGTGTTCTTTCTCACTCCATTCGGCACATTCTGATGACGCCCGCCCGGGTGGGGAAGGGCACAGCTTGTAATGAGCTCATCATTGGAGGTGGCAGGTGTGGCAATGTGGTTCCTGACTTACCTTTTTTGGCACCTTCTGCCATCATATGGTGTCTGAAAACGTCGGCAACCAAGTTTACGCGGGTGCTAACATTTACATTCTTATGGCTTCAAGTGGACGATAGTTGGCACGTGAATATGAATTTTGGGTGGGGATTGGTGGTTATTTCGTATGCCATGGTTTTGGTCCAAAGGTGATTGTTAAGTCAAGTACTTCTACGATTTTGGACAAAGTTTCTAACAATCGAGAAAGATTTGAAACACGATTAAAATGTATTTCAAAATCATTTATAACGTATTGAATAAAATGTAAGGACATGTTAACACCAACCCTGATTCCAATCGTTGTGATTCAAATCTGGCGGCCGCTCAACGTCACTGTTTCACTTTCCGCTCCCCCCCCCCCTGATTGTCAAGCGCTGAAATGAACGACACCGGAAGTACAGGTGATTTGAGTATCATCGAAATCAAAATGTTTTCGGGAACAGTGAAACCATCTAAACCACAAACATTGACCGGAGCGACTCAAATATTTTGGATTAAAGTCATTTGAACGCAAGTTTCGGGTTTTTCTTCATTTTACTTAGAAACAACTTGCGGAAACTACAAGCTTCCTCTCAAATGGAACTGGGTGCCACTTGCTCTCGGAGGAGAGAGTCCCGAAAATAGAAAGAAGCGACTCCAGCGGCGAGCGTGTCCATGTGTCGGTGTGGTCAGGTTCCGAGGCTCCGGACAAGCTTTACGCGTACGCTACTGCTGTCCCTACTGCCACCCCTGACAATTGAGGGGCTAGATCCGAAATTTTTGCCTCGCTCACTCGAATAGGATTTTGATATTTATTGTTCCTATGACGCGGGCTTTCTCCGTCGCCAACGATACCGCTGGCTCCGGTGAAGCGGCCGCGGCCCGCCGGGAACCCAGCAAGGTAGGTCAATATCAGCCTCGTCGCTAAGTTAGCACGTTCGGATGCGGGTTAGCGCGTGTTAGCTTGCACCATGGCTCGCTGGCTCGCTTTTGACCTATGGACTCACTCGCTGGGTCTCAACCCGCGCTCACGTCGAACTGCATTGACAAATCGCTGAAGTGGAACAAATAGTCGTAGCGATGATGTTTGTTAGATTATGAGCCGAAATCAGGACTAGAGGTAAACATCGGCTTGATACAATCTGCCGAAAATGAATGTTGAACTGAAGCTATTGGGCAGAAAGCGGACCGTGCTGCCGTCGCCGCCCTCATCGAGCGAAGAGGTGCGTAACATTTGGGAAACTCGCAAAAGACAGCAATACACTTGTTACCTGTTGAAACGCATGGATGGATGAAATTTGCTGGATGAAATTAGCGGCAATTCATTGTGGGCGAGCAAATTAACGGTCTGCGTTCAAGCACCTTTCGGTCAATGCACAGTTGTGCAGGTGTCTTTCTTTTCTATGTATATTTATTTGATCTTAATCTATCCTTCGGGCCCCGTCATGTTCGATATCATCACGTATTCAACTAGTTTGACGTCATTGCCGTCGTGTGGCTTGATACGCGGCGGAAGGTGCAGGCAATTGTGACGTCATAGTCCATCTGCTCCGATGCCGTTTTCCCCCGCGTGCGGTGACAGCTGTTGTGAAAGCGCCAAATAAAGAAAAACGGATTGAATTGGATTAGTTTGTAGGCTCACAGGTTAGTACGTCCGCCTCACAGTTAGGAGGCTGCGGGTTCGTTTCCACCTCCCTGTGTGGAGTTTGCATGTTCTCCCCATGTCTGTGTGGGTTTTCTCCGGGCACTCCGGTTTCCTTCCACATCCCAAAAGCATGTTTGGTCGGCTTATTTAGCACTCCAAATTGCTCGTAGATGTGAGTGCGAGTGCGGATGGTTGTTCGTCTCTGTGTGTCCTGCGATTGGCTGGCAACCGGTTCAGGGTGTTCCCCGCCTACTGCCTGATGACAGCTGGGATAGGCTCCAGCACGCCCGCGACCCCCGTGGGGACAAAGCGGTACAGAAGATTGATGGATGGATTGTATCTCCCCTTGTGACGTATTCTTACGTCCTGCAAAAAGGGTCATGTGATTTGAATAGGCGCACGGTAAAAAACAGTCAAGCAATGGAATCAACTGCAGGACCACTGCTCGTTTTTGTAGAGGCGGAGAAATAAAGCGGAGTGTTTCAACATTACAGCGTGACATTTCTTGACATCAACAAAACAACACACCCCTCTTTTGTCTGACCTCAACCATGTGGCACATACACCCACACTTGTGCTGATGATGACTATCCGGTCATTGTCCATGTGAAATATGGTAGGAGAAGAGGATGTACGTACTAGGGGTGTAAATCGCGGGTTTTGTCACGATACGATATATCGATACGCAGAAGCACGATACGATATTTGCCTATATCTTAAAGCCTGCTGTGATTCATTCATGATACATCACGATATAGTGCTCTACGATCAATATAGAACAATATCCTGATTTATAACAATTCATACGCAAAATCAACAAGGTACTGCAAACTCTTTATTTAGGAAATTACAAAGTGCTTCCAAACGAATGACTTGAAGCCTAAAGGGGAGCAATAGCCATAGCACCAGCCCAGGAGCCGCGTAGTTGCCGGCTCCCCTTTCACGTGCCTGCTCTGCTCACAACACAACACGCCGCGCACTGCTGCCAGAAAGAGGAAGCAGGCAACAATGAACTGGATTTCAAAATAAAGTCGCGTCTAATGTCCGAGCTCAAAAACGGGCAATATAGATCGATGTTTACGTTTAGCATCGATGCCAACAAATCGTAGAGCATTATATCGATTAATCAATGTGTATCGATGAATCGTTACACCCCTAGTACGTACTAGTCACCAGATGGGGAGCTGCTTCCCTTGACGAAAGCAGCTGCGACCCACTTAAATAGACGCACGCAGGTCACGTGTGCTCCATTGCTTGCTGTATGGTTTAAACCAGTGGTCCCCAAGCACCGGGCCGTGGACCGGTGCCGGTCCGTGGGTCACTTGGTACCGGGCCGTCAAGCCGCACAGAAAAGATTTGGTTTTTATCGGCAATCAATTAATTCAGCTCAAGACACTCGTCCCGGTCACGTGACATGTCACCCCAGTCCAGGGGTGGCCAACCAGTCAGAGACTAAGAGCCAACATTTTTTACCGTGTCATCGCAAAGAGCCACATCATACACATGAGCACACATGAACATCCCCCCCCACACACACACACCTCTGCTCAGCCAAATTTATTGTGTGACATTATTATGTCACGCACCAACATGATAATGACAAATTGACTCCTACAGTACTAAAACCACAGACCAAAGGCCACATTTTCAACAATGAACATTGTGTGCATTGTCTCACACAGACAAACTCTCAGTTCAACAAATTCCACAGACAAAAACATAAGTTTTTTCACTTACTATGTGTGGCGGGACAGACCATTCGTTTTAGTTTGTCGTTTTCAGGAGACAAGATTTCAATAACGTCACTGAGGCATTTTTTAATGAACTTCATTGTATGGCTTTTTAGCCCGTGCAATGTTCCAAGCCAGTTGAAACAATGGAAGTGTGACAGTCTCTGAGTGCTTCGTAATTTTTTTGAAAAACTGTACCTATTCTTCTGCCTGACTTTTCAAAGTGTCCAAACTTGTGCTTGCAAAATTCAGTCCCTTTTGCAAAGTCCTTATCAATATTGGCATGAAGTGAGCTGAAGTGGCGCTGAACATTTGAAGCTTTTAAATGCGCTAATGACGTCCGACATATCAGGCAGAATGGCTTGCCATTGCGTTCAACAAAAAACAACTTCATCGTCATATATTCGTTTAGCTGTGCATTTTTTCCTTGCCATTTTGGCCGGGTTGGCCACCCCAGGTTTAGCGTCTTGTCAGCTTTTCTGGACCTAATGGGCCCCCGTAGTCATGGTCGCCATTCATTAAAAAGCCAGCAAAACCAATCGCTCTGCCCTATGTTCATCGTCATATATTCGTTTAGCTGTGCATTTTTTCCTTCCATTTTTTTCCTTTTTTCCACTCCTCAAATGGGTTTGTCCCTCCTCCTTTGCGGGATTTCACCTCACGCGCATCCGCGTTTGACCAAAATACCATATTGAACTCAAGCGGAGTAAATACGCACGAAAAATAAACACAAATGTTTATGAATGTAAAAGAGCCGCATGAAACCAGCCAAAGAGCCCCATGCGGCTCGCGAGCCGCGGGTTGGCCACCACTGCCCCAGTCGATCAAGCGAAACAAGCAAAAATGAGCAAGAAACAGAGATGTTTGGAAAGCCCAATGAGGAGACGGAAGAAGAAGAAGCTCCAACTTCTACGAAAAGGAAAGCTGTATTTAAAAAAAAATTCCTGGGGTCCTACGTAAACAATGGATTTATGGCCACAGGTGACTCTGACGCGCCAAGCCCACTCTCCATAATATGTAGCGACAGGCTAGCTAACGAGGCAATGAAGCCTTCAAAACTAGGGGTGTAAATCGCGGGTTTTGTCACGATACGACATATCGATATAAAGAATCACAATACGATATTTGCCGATATTTAAAGCCTGCTGCGATTCATTCACGATATATCGCGGTATAGTGCTCTACGATCGATTTTTTTTTTTTTTTAATAAAAAATATAGAACAATATCCTGATTTATAATAATTCATACGCAAAATCAACAAGGTACTGCAAACTCTTTATTTAGGAAATTACAAGAGTATTGTAGTATACAAAGTGCTTATTTTAACACAACTTTGATGTCGTGTGTGTGTGTGTGTGTCTGTGTGTGTGTGTGCACGTGTGCGCCTGTGTGCGTCATGAGTTTTTTAGGCCTGGACTCGTAGAACGATCGGGTCAAGTCAATTTAAACAATGGGAATATTGTATCGCTCGCTAACCGAGTGCTAACAAAACCTCGGATGTAATACATTGTAGCATTCCCAGTCCTCTCCAGGGCAAGTTTGCAAATTCCTTCAATTTTGCTGGAGTTGCTAACCAACTTGTCGTGTGTCCTCTTAGCGGATCGCAACGCTTCCATTATGTCGGAGTGGCAGACCCAGAAGGAGGGCGGCGTGAGTGGGAGCCGGGCCTGCCCGGATTCTCTTGGACTCAGTCGGAAAGAGCTGGTCCTGGCTGAGGCCTTGCAGATGGAGTACGACGCCCTCTCCAGGCTCAAGCAGAACCAAAAGGCCCCCGCCGGGGAGCGGGCTCTGTCCGACTCCTCCCTAACCCTCCCTGCCGTCTACATCCCGGATGGCCCCGAACTGAACGAGCGCAGCCCCCCCGACGCCGAGACCCTTCCCAGCGGCATCCAAACATTTCCTGACAATACCTCCCCCGCCGTGCCCCCGCGCAACCTCATCCCACCATTGCCGCCACGACGGGGCTCAGAGAATCCCTGGTTGCCGGGTAGAGCGCCTGACACGGGGCTGCACAAAGTCCCTCCGGGCGAGCCGGACTGCGATGCCGTCGACGACCCACCTGGGAAGTCCGTGGCGCAGAACCACACCCTCCCCCCTCAAGTCCCGCCCAGGACCTACTTACCCACCGCCAAAAGCGACAAGAACCGGCGCCGAGCGTCGGCGGAGCCGGTAAGATGCCCTGGGATTCCGCTCGGGTGGCGTGTCCATCCTACGTTGAGCGCACAGGGTGAATGAGCTCCCTTTTCCTGTGGCCTACTTTACGGGCACAAAACGCTTTTGACTGAGTCCAAAAACTGTGTGAGTTGAGCTTTCCGCTTAGCAACAATGTATCCCTGATGGAGCCTGGCGCTGGCTGGGTCATATCTGGAGGAAGATTGCTTTCATCTTATTCCTTCCAGTGACATGAAGTGACTGGCTGGCAGACCTTCTTGCCTGTTGACTCTCTGAATGGCGGGCAAACCTCCAGTGGGCAAATACTGGATAGCAAAGTATTGACAAGATGTCCTTAGAACGCGACCCCCGTCCCGCCCGCCAGTGGTCATGTGACCCGCCCGCCTCGCTCTGTCTTAGGCACAACCAGGGATGCACAAGTGTAGCATTGACAAGAGTAATAATAATAATAATAATAATAAATTATTAGGGGTGTAACGATTCATCGATACACGTCGATTAATCGATATAATGCTCTACGATTTATTGGCATCGATGCTAAACGTAAACATCGATTTATATCGCCGTGTCGGACATTAGACGCGACTTTATTTTGAAATCCGGTTCATTGTTGCTTGCTTCCTCATTCCGGGAGCAGTGCGCGCCTTTGTGTTGTGAGCAGAGCAGGCACGTGAAAGGGGAGTCGACAACTAGTACGCGGCTCCTGGGCTGGTGCTATGGCTAGTGTCCAAAAAGACGAGGAAATTTGCTCCCCTTTAGGCTTCAAGTCATTCGTTTGGAAGCACTTTGGATTCCAAAGCAAAGATCGCTCAACGGACAAGACACGTGCAGTTTGTAAAACCTGCCATGCGGTGATCAAATATTCAGGGACCACGAATCTCGCCGCACATTTAAAGAAAAAACACGACATCAAAGTTCAGTGTTAAAATAAGCACTTTGTATACTACAATACTCTTGTAATTTCCTAAATAAAGAGTTTGCAGTACCTTGTTGATTTTGCGTATAAATTGTTATAAATCAGGATATTGTTCTATATTTTTTATTTAAAAAAAATAAAAATATCGATCGTAGAGCACTATATCGCGATATATCGGGAATGAATTGCAGCAGGCTTTAAGATATCGGCAAATATCGTATCGTAGTTCTTTGTATCGATATGATATCGTATTGTGACAAAACCCGCGATTTACACCCCTATAAATTATATATGTATTAGGGGTATAACGAAACATCGATACACATCGATTAATCTATATAATGCTCTACGATTTATTGGCATCGATGCTAAACGTAAACATCGATTTATATCGCCGTGTTTGACCTCGGACATTAGACGCGACTTTATTTTGAAATCCAGTTCATTGTTGCTTGCTTCCTCTTTCCGGGAGCAGGGAGCAGTGCGCGGCGTTGTGTTGTGAGCAGAGCAGGCACGTGAAAGGGGAGTCGACAACTAGTACGCGGCTCCTGGGCTGGTGATATGGCGAGTGTCCAAAAAGACGAAGAAATTTGCTTCCCTTTAGGCTTCAAGTCATTCGTTTGGAAGGACTTTGGATTCCAAAGAAAATCTGGCTCAACGGACAAGACACATGCAATTTGTAAATCCTGCCATGCGGTGACCAAATATTCAGGGAGCACAAATCTCGCTGCACATTTAAAGAAAAAACACGACATCAAAGTTCAGTGTTAAAATAAGCACTTTGTATCCTGCAATACTCTTGTATTTCCTAAATAAAGAGTTTGCAGTACCTTGTTGATTTTGCGTATGAATTGTTATAAATCAGGATATTGTTCTATATTTTTTATTTAAAAAAAAAAATTGATCGTAGAGCACTATATCGCGATATATCGTGAATGAATCGCAGCAGGCTTTAAGATATCGGCAAATATCGTATCGTAGTTCTTTGTATCGATATTATATCGTATCGTGACAAAACCTGCGATTTACACCCCTAATATGTATATAACGCACTTTACATTCGGAGGAATCTCAAAGTGCTACACGGCAAGTAAAGAAAACAAAGCAAAGACAAGTATAAAACAACTGAACAACAACCAGGATGTGAGAACAGGATTACGGAAATGCTAGGGTGAAGAGGTGAGTTTTAAGTCCGGTTTTGAAAGAGTCTGTAGATTTGGGTACTCTTAGGTGGTCGGGGAGGGAGTTCCACAGTGTGGGGGCTGCATGGCAGAAGGCCCGGTCGCTCATGGTGCACAACTTGGTTTTCGGGACGTGGAGAAGGTGTGAGTTGGATGAGCGGAGGCTTCGGGTGGCAGGTTTTGGGGCAAGGAGTTCTTTGAGGTATGGGGGAGCATGTCCGAGGATACACTGGTGAGTGAGGAGGGTGATCTTATAATCAGTTCGGAATTTGATGGGTTAGGGTTAGGCCAGTGCAGAGAACAGAGGATGGGTGTGATATGGTCGCTTTTCATCAGGATCCTAGCAGCGCTGTTTTGGATGTACTGTAGCCTCTGGAGGCTCTTGCTGGGGATCCCGATGAGGAGTGCGTTACAATAGTCTAGCCTGGAGGAGACAAAGGCGTGGACAAATTTCTCAGCATCCGTCAGGGTAAGTGTGGGGCGGAGTTTAGAAATATTCCTGAGGTGGAAGAAGGAGGTTTTGCAGATGTGTTCTATGTGTGACTCTAGGTCAGTGCTTCTCAAATAAGGGGGCGCGGTGCTATTCCTGGGGGGGCGCGTGTGACCCTGGGGAACAGGCTTTTTTTTTGGCAGTACTAGAATAAAGTGTAATTGCGAATCTTCACAGCAGGGGGCAGTGGCGCTCTCATTGTTACTTCTGTGACGTTTGCGACAGTGCAACATTTTACGACTTACAAGACAAGTTAGGATAGTCACGGTGGGGAAGGGGGGGCGCGAATAGTTTTCTTCTTGCTAGGGGGGGGCGTAACAGAAAATAATTGAGAAGCACTGCTCTAGGTTGAGTTGAGGGTCCAGTTTCACACCCAGGTTGGTGACAGTGGCTGAGAGGGGGATAGTGTGACCGGCGAATGAGATACTTGTTATTGGGCAGGTATGGATCTGATGGGGAGTGCCAATTAACATGGCTTGGGTTTTGTCTCTGTTGACTTGCAGGAAGCTGAGATTCAGCCACGGCTTTATCTCCTCTAGACACAGGGAGAGGATGGAGGAGGCTGGGTTGTGGAGGGCGGGGGGTCGAGTTTGACGTATAGTTGGGTGACGTCCGCATAACAATGATATGAGATGCCGAACTTCCTGATTATATTGCCGAGGGGTAGCATGTAGAGAGTGAAGAGGGTAGGACCGAGTACAGATCCCTGGGGGACACCGGAGGTGAGAGTGTGTGTCAGATTTTTTCCCTTCCAGGGAAACGTACTCGGTTCGGGAGGTAGGACTGAAGCCAGGTTAGAGCAGTGCCAGAGAATCCAGTGGAGTGCAGTTGATTAAGGAGGACATTGTGGTGGACAGTGTCAAATGCAGCGGACAAATCCAACAGAATGAGGAGTGACGGGGCGCCTGCATCGGCAGCCATAAGAAGGTCGTTGGTGACCCTAACAAGGGCTGTTTCAGTGCTGTGGCCAGAGCAAAAACCGGATTGAAATTTCTCAGCGATGTTATTGCGGGTGAGATGAGTGTAAAGTTGGGCAGCTACCACTTTTTCCAGAACCTTGGAGAGGAACGGGAGGTTTGATATCGGTCTGTAGTTGGCAAGGTTGTCCGGGTCAAGTGAGGTTTTTTTTTAGCAGGGGGGTAATGATGGCTGTCTTCAATGTAGGGGCTACAGAGCCAGACTGGAGTGACAGGTTGATGACATTGGTTAGGGGACGAATGGCTGACCCTAAAGGGTCCAGGGCACATCTGGAGGGTTTCATCTTTTTGATGATGTCCTCTAGCTCCAACTGCAAGATGGGGGAGAAGCAGCGGAGAGGCTGGACTGTCGTGGGTGAAAGGAAGGGGGGTGGAGGTGAAGTGGAGGGGCCAGAAGAGAAGAGGAGCTGGGAGCGGATGTTGTCAACCTTAGCGGTGAAGAAGGTCATGAAGTTATTGCACACTACCTCTGAGGATTCTGTTGGAGTGGTGGGTTGGGGTTTGAGAAAGTGGTTGATGGTTGAAAAGAGCTGTTTTGAATTCCCAGGGGTATTGTTTATGATATTGGAGTAGAACTGGGCACGTGCAGTCCCAAGGGCTTTTGAGTAGGCCTTCTGATGTTCTTTGTAGGCCTGTTTGTGCACGGTCAGTCCTGAGGCTTTGAGACGACGCTCCAGGATGCATCTAGTTGACTTCATCAGACGCAGCTCACTGGTGTACGAGGGGGCTGAGCATGAAAAAGTGACTGTTTTGTTTTTTATGGGGGCGTGGATACCTAGAAGTTTGGCCAAAGAGTTATTGTAATAGTCCACTGCCTTGCTGACTGATGGAAAGGTTGCAGAGGAAGAGGAGAGAAGCTGGAGGTCCTGTGCTTTAGTGTCTTGGTTGATGTTTTTGAAATTTCTGAATGAGATTTGCCGCTTGGTTTGGAGTAGGGACATGGGAAAGGCAGTTCCATTTGAATAAGTTTGTGGTCAGACACACCGACCTCGTGAACTTGTAGGGTGCTTACGGCCGATGAGGAGACGACAAGGTCAAGTGCATGCCCTTTGTCATGAGTGGGGACATTTACATGTTAAAAACTAAACTTTAATAATGACTAAAAAATAAAAAACACTCAAACTTAACTAATTCTGGTGGAGAAGCGGCGAACCATCAGCGCCAGCGTCCTCTCCCTAGACGTGCGTCGTCAATCAATCACAGGTTGACACCAGTACACAAGTTGCCTTCGCCACACGTCAAGATTGCGCCTGCCGGGAGCGGTGGCTGACCCATCGAGTCGTGCTGCCCGCTACCTTGACATTCTAACTTAATGGTCGACAGGTGGCGTCGGGCTTACGGACCAGCGGCTTCGGCTACCAACTCTTTCAGGTGTTGGAGGAACGCGACGAGGAGGTGGCAGCGTTCTGCCACATGCTGGACGTGTGAGTAGAGGGGACTTTGCGCTAGAGGAGTACGGCCTCGTTGGCGCGGGGCTTTTCCTGACTCAATTGGAGGCTCATCGGGTGATTGCCATCGATTGTTCACAATCCATTGTTCAAAGAATCGTTTGTTGCCAACCTTCGGTAAATGTGGTCGACTTTCCGGTGTACCCCGGCAGTGCTGACCGAAGCGAATTTGCAGGCCAGAGGAACCCAAATTTGGAGCCACGTGAAGACGCAAGTCAGAAAAGAACATTTTGGCCACCCTGAAATTGTTAGCTAGGTGGCGGTGTAGCGTCAAGAGAATACGAGCAAAAAGGGTGCCTTCAACTAACTCGTGGCGATGCCTTGGAAAGGTACCGTGCCACTTGTTTTTGTTTTCAGACAGTTGAGAACTAGCTCGTGTTTGCCCAGGCTGCGTTTGGCGTACCCGCATTGCAAGCGCTCCACCAACGCCGGCTTGGTCTGGTCTCCGCGGGCCGGCCCGGAAGAGACCCGCTGCGGCCCGTATCCTGCCATCAAGGTGACGGTCATCAGCGCTCACTTTGAGGAGCCGCTCATCTTTACTTGTGATGGTTGGTCAGCCGCCGCAGCCTTCTCCAGGCGACCCGTGCTCACTTGTGTGCGTGTGCGCCAGGCTCCTCCACGGCGGACCTGATCATCTACCAGATGCTGTGCTACACTCATGAGGACCTGAACCACCTGGACGTGAACGACTACCTGCTGAGGGTGTGCGGATACGACGAGTACCTCCAAAAGTAAGTCCTTACGTTCTCGCCAGGCAACAAGGCGGCGAGGTTGTTTGTTTGCGGAAACGCGTCGGCGCCGCTTCCGTGTGGGTTGCCCACTTCCTCTTGTGTGTCTTTGACGCGCTGCTTTTCCCTCAGTCTAATCTTCTCTTCCTCCAATGTGAGCATGTGTGTTTGTGTGCGTGCGTGTGGCAGCTGTCAGACTTTGGCAGGTTCAGAGTATGTGCAACAATGTTTGAAGTTGGACCGGGATGTTCGACTAGTCCTCACTCGGCGAGATGGTATCGACACGGAGCTGGCACGCACGGTCCGTGCACACACGTGCACATATTTGTAGTCGTCACGTCAGACCGACTAGCAGATGGGAACATTTCCGCCTAATTGTCTGAAGCGGCGAATGGTGTGGTCCAAGGCCAAATTCAACCCCCCCCACACACACACACAAATCGTGGTTGAAACTAACTCACAGACGTCTTCCAAAGCAGTGCAAAGATTGGCATATCAATATAGCAACGTGACCAGGAGCTCGCTTGAGCCCCGCGATGAAGCCAACAACAATAGAAAAAGGCCCCCTCTGCTTTGCGGAAAGACACAAAAGACTGAGCCCCGAAGTCGACAACCGTACCAGGTTCTTGTTTTTGGTCCAACCCGACAGAAGGACGATGACGAGCTGGCGTCCGCGTTGAACCACGGCATCCTGCTGCAGGAGCGACCCATCAAGCAGACGCTCACCAGGTGATGCGGCACCAGCGCTGGTGGTGGCTCGCTTGGATACTTCAATGGCCACTTTTTCCTCCTCATACCTCAGAGAAAAAAAACAAAACTAGTGCTGTAGCTCTGCATTTGGATGTTTTGCACACAGGGAGGCTCTGACGGTGCTGCTGGACACCTTCCACAACGAGGCCGAGTCCTTCACGCTGGCTGAGGTAAGGTGTCGAGTGCGGGCGACTGACCTTCGGGCGGCGAGCAGTTGATCGACCCTCGGGCGGCATGGGCCCCGGCAGGCGGAGCCGGCGCCGCCGCGCGTGGAGCGGCTGGTCCAGTCGGTGAAGGCGCTGTGCAGCTCGCTAGCAGGCGTGGAGACGCCGGAGGTGACGGTGGCACTCGGACGGCTGCCTCCTCGTCCCTGTCGCCTGCAGCCCAAAGTCCTCAAGGTGCACTCGGGCTTTTGTGTCGTGCCGCAGCGCAAACGTGTTTAAGCCAACGCTGGCATTTCAACTTTTAAAACAATGTCGAACGGACCAGGCTTTAGATTTGGACTTTTGCACTAAAACTGGGTTCAAAACCCAAATTTGAAACCTCGGACCTGACGTGAGAGTCCAAGTTGAAAGCTTAAAACAAGACTTCTGAACACGTGCTCTCCGACCGGCAGGATGCCTCGGCGCTGTGCGTCCAGGAGAACCGAAGTAAGTTCGCTTGTTCGCGTCCCTCCCGCCGCTCGTCCTCACAATATCCTGTCCGCTCCGCTTGCCGTCTCACAGAGAATCTGGTGGAGAGGCTGACAGCAGCCATCTTGGACCTGGTGGACCTGTACTGCGCCACTTTCAACGCCGACTTCCACACGGCGCCACACAACCGCCCCGGCGCCATGCCCATCCAGGAGGCGGGACGCACAGCCACCGTGCTCTCCTTCAATGTCTACGCCGCGCACCGCCTGCCCGTCACCTGGGCTGCCAGGTGGCTTTCCGTGGGTGCAGGGCACATCCCTGTCCACTTGGGTGCACGCTGACACTCTCACGCCAAGGCGCTTGGCACCTCCGGTATTCATGTGCGTGTTTGTTTGCGCGTGCAGTTACGAGAGCTACTTCCTGTCATGCGCGCTGAGTCACGGAGGGGTGGAGCTCTGCGCCCCCCAGCACACCAGCAAGCAGATGGTCAACAAATACCTCTTCCACCTGGTGGTGTGGGACCAGAGGTAGGCGCCTGTGTTTGCTGCCGCGCCCGTCGGCCGTCTTCTCATCCGCGCCTGTCAGCGCAGAGTGACCTTCCCGGTGCAGATCAGCCAGCTTCCCCGGGAGACACAGCTGACGGTGACGCTGTATGCCAGCTCGCTGCTGCCCCCCGGCAGCTCAGAGGAGAAGGGCAGGCAGCGGCGTGGCGCCGAGGCCCTGGGCTGGGTAACCCTGCCACTCTTTGACTTTAGGCAGTAAGTGGCGTCCCCTTTGCCCCCCACCATTAGCGTCCCTGTTAGCGCACTAATGGCCGGCGGCATGTGTAGCGTGCTGATGCGCGGCAGGAAGCTGCTGGGCCTTTGGCCTTCTGCAGCGGGGAGCAGCATTAACGCCCGCTCTGGCTCGCCCAACTTGAGCCAGCTGGACAGCGTCATCCTGCAGGTGGGACAAGCCGCCCTCGGCCGGAGGAGCCGCGTGCGCGGCGCTCATCTCACACGGACCTACTGGCTCACAGGTGGACTTCCCATCGCCGCCCTTCCAGGTTGTCTTCGGAATGCCGCCCGCCACCGATTTCTGCCCTCGATACGACTTCTCCCAACTGGACGCCGAGAGCCAGGTGGTGCTGCGCAACATCCTCCACAAGAAGGCCTTCTTCTGGTCAGGCATAAGAGAGCCGCCCGCTCTGGCGCATGGGTGGCCAGCGCTCGAAGTGCTTTAGCGTGTGCATTTCAGGCTGACGGCGGAGGACAAGCGCGCCGTGTGGGAGAAGAAGGCCTTCCTCCAGGCGGAGAGCAGCCCGCTTCCACTGGTGCTGGCCAGCGCCCCCTGCTGGCAGTGGGCCTGCCTGCCAGAGCTCTATGCACTGCTGAAACAGTGGGCCTGCCCGGGCCACCTGGACGCACTGGGCCTGCTCCACGACTCGTGAGTGCCACAGCGGCGGCCTGCCACGCCCAGGACGCCGCCCGTGACGCCGCCGCCGTTGCAGGTTCCCGGACCAGGAGCTTCGCAGGACGGCCGTCAAGTGGATGGACGCGATCTCCGAGCCGGAGCTGGTTGACTTCCTGCCTCAACTCGTACAGGTCTGACCTCGCAAGGACTCTGCTCAATTGATCGACTGACTCGACTGTTTGATCACGCAATCGATGAAGTTGGTGTCATCCATCCGATGTGAATCTTTTCCCCCTCCTTGTTTTGGTGAGGCGGTGAAGTATGAGTGCTACCTGGACAGCTCGCTGGTGCGCTTCCTGCTGCGGCGTGCCATCCAAGACCTGAGTGTCACTCAGCAGCTTTTCTGGTGAATTTTGCCCTAGCTGTCTTCACCCCCGGCGCGCCTTTTATTTTATATTTTTTAACTTTCTTCGCCCCGTCAGGCTGCTGAAGGACAACCTGCAAGATAGCCAGTTCCGCGCTCGCTATCAACACCTGCTGGCTGCCCTGCTGTGCTGCGCGGGCCGCGGCGTCCGAGAGCAGCTGGACCGCCAGTGCTGGATGGTGTCCATCCTCACTAAGGTTGCCCAAAGCGTCCGGGACGCCGCGTCTGCCGCCAGACAGGTCAGTGGGCGGTGTCGCCCGAGAGCGGCCGCTTGGCCGGTGCGACCGCCACTTGCAAAGACGCGCAAAATACCACTTTGAGATTTTCGGCTCTGCGCTGCCTTGCCTAGCGGCCCTTCTCGTCACACCCGAGCATGGCCGCAGTCCCTCTGTTGAAAAGGCTGCTGGGCGTTTTTGCCGTCTCCAACAGCCTTTGGTGACATGTTTTGAGGGCCATCTCCAAGACGACTGGATTCAAATCTAATTGGCAGAAAACGTAGCTCGGCGTAGGCTTGGGAGTGATGGCCAACCGTGCCCATTCCATGGCAGTGCCTTTTGAAAATCAAGTCTCGGGCTTCAACAGGGGGCTGTGTAAGATTTGGGTCCTCAGAGGCAGCTCGGCCAATGCTCAAAAGTATCTCGACAAACGGATCCGCTGGCCGTGTCAAAGGTGGCCGACTTGCGTCTGGCGTACGTCGCTTTTGTCAGGCGGCGCTGCGGGACGCTCTGGAGGAGATGAAGAGCTTCTTCTCCATCAACGGCAGCTGCCGACTTCCCCTCAACCCGGCACTGCGGGTGCGGGGGATCTGTATCCCGGTGAGTCGGTGCCCGTCGTGCCGGCCACCTTGCCAACGCTGCTGATCGGAGGGGGGGATGGGTCGCACCCTCTCTCTTGCCGCCATGCAGGCGTGCTCCTTCTTCAACTCCAACACCGTCCCACTCAAGTTGACCTTCTGCAACTTCGACCCACTCGGCGACGCCATCAGCGTCATCTTCAAAGTCAGACCGCCTGTCGTGTGTGTGTGTTTTAATTTGAATGAATTTCCTAATTTCCTTCCTTTGACGGTTGTTTGCACCTTTCTGTGCATGTGTGTGCAGTCAGGCGATGACCTGCGTCAGGACATGCTGACGCTGCAGGTGATCCGCATCATGAACAGGATCTGGCTCCAGGAGGGTCTGGACATGAGGATGGTCATCTTCAAGTGCTTGTCCACAGGGCGGGGCCGCGGTGAGGAACGCTTTGGCGGGCCGGCGGCCCGGCGGCGTCTGATTGGCGGCCGTCTTTGCGTTCAGGCATGGTGGAGATGATCCCTCAGGCCGAGACGCTGCGCAAGATCCAGGTGGAGCACGGCGTGACGGGATCCTTCAAAGACCGACCGCTGGCTGACTGGCTTCAGAAGCACAACCCTGCCGAAGAGCAGTACGACAAGGTGCACCTGCCCGTTGTTGGCATCTTGTTTTAAAGGGCAAAGGTGACTTGAGACGGGAGCGCACCCCATTGCCCTAAGCCACGTTTGCTTTGGTGCGGGTAGGCGGTGGAGAACTTCATCTACTCGTGCGCGGGCTGCTGCGTGGCCACGTACGTGCTCGGAATCTGCGACCGGCACAACGACAACATCATGCTGAAGACCAGCGGCCACATGTTCCACATCGACTTTGGCAGGTTCCTGGGACACGCGCAGATGTTTGGCAATATCAAGCGGTGAGTGAAGGTTGCAGCTGCATGCGAGACCACGATAGCGCGCTCCAGAGGTCAAGTGTGGACCCAAGTGGTCGCCTTGCACACAGCCGTTGCTCTAGTGAAGGTGAGCGTGACTGTATCCCCGTTCCCACAGGGACCGCGCACCGTTCGTCTTCACGTCCGACATGGCTTACGTCATCAACGGCGGGGACAAACCGTCCAGTCGCTTTCACGACTTTGTGGACCTTTGCTGCGAGGCCTACAACATCATCCGCAAGCACGCGCACCTCTTCGTCAACCTGCTCGGCCTGGTGGGCGCACATCTGCCGACACATGCGTGCATTTCCACGCGCACATGCCGTCAGGGTGAGCAGTCTGCCGTTTGTGTCTCGAAGATGCTGTCATGCGGAATTCCCGAATTGTCCGACGTCGATGATCTCAAGTACGTCTACGATGCTCTGAGGCCTCATGAGTCGGAGGCGGACGCCACCATGTACTTCACCAGGTGCGCGCATGACGAAGACTGAGTGACGTCCTCCGACAACCACCGCAGCAAATGTGTTGGCGCGGGCGGTCCGGGCCCGCTTCTGTTGGCCGTGAAGAGAATGGCTTTGGCTTGCCACGCCGCTACCACAAATGATGAAAGGAATTTATGTGCGCTTATTGGGCACGGACGCATTTCACTGTGCAAAAGCCATTTAAATACAAGTGTGGTTTCACATGTGTTTTGAGGCGCCACCATGTGATGCCACCTGAACACCAGCAAACACGGTCACGGATGCACCTCATGGCTACTTGTGTGTGCGTGCGTGTCTGTGCATGCGTGCGCGCGTGGGGTTAGGTTGATCGAGACGAGCCTGGGCAGCGTGGCGACCAAGCTGAACTTCTTCATCCACAACCTGGCGCAGATGAAGTTCGCGTGTGGCGAGGACGTCCCGTCGCTGTCGTTCGCCCCTCGCGTGCACACGGCTCAGAGCGACCGCGTCATCCAAAGTCTCTACGTGTGCGCGCACGGCAGCGGCCATGGGAAAGCTCACGTCGGTGGCGCTCCTTCATTTCGCCGGCCACCTCCAGTTGCCGCGATGACGCTGTGCCGTGCGCTTCGTGTTCTAGACCTACGCGGTGAAGGTGGAGCGTGATGGCCAGCAGGAAGCGCAATTGGTGCAGCGGACCTTTGAGGAGTTTCAGGAACTTCACAGCAAACTCAGGCTCCTGTTCCCCTCCTCCAAGCTTCCCAGGTATCCCCAAACGCGTGCGTCTCCCCTCCTTTGATTGGAGGCGCACCGGGGCTGTACAATTCTGAGTTCGGCGCTCGTCCTGCCCCTAGCTTCCCCGGCCGCCTGGCGATGGGCCGTTCCCGCGGCGAGGGGGCGGCGGAGCGGCGCAAAGACGAGCTGAACGGTTACGTGCGGCAGCTCCTCCACGCCGTGCAGGACGTCGCACAGGTCAGTTGTTGCACTACACGTGACGGACACAAAGGCGCGTACTTTCAAACGCGTGTGGACGAGTTAGCAGATGTCTACAACCCCCTTGACCCCTCAGCTCCGTCTTGGAACATTGTGATTCCATTTCACTCAGCACGCACGCACACACATACACGTGAGTGCGTAATGCTGATATGATTTGAGCACTTCTGAGAAGCGGTGTGTGTGTGTGTGTGTGTGTGTGTGTGTGTGTGTGTGTGTGTGTGTGTGTGTGTGTGTGTGTGTGTGTATATGCGCAGTGTGATCTGGTGTACACGTTCTTCCACCCCCTACCCAGAGACGAGCTACCAGGACCAAGCAGCAGCAGCAAAACAGGTGTGCATGCAAACTCGTGTGTACACACACATACACAGGTTGCAGTTCACATTGTCTCTCCCGTGGGGCAGTTGCTTGAGTGTGAGCTTCAGGAGGAGCTTTTCTCGTAGGATCACTGGAAGATGTTCGCATTCTTCCCGAATTATTACCGTACATTTCGGGCTATAAGCCGCCCGGACAATAAACCGCACCATCTAAAATTTGTGATTTGTTTTTTGTTTTACACTTATATAAGATGCACCGGACTATAAGCCGCACGTGCGCATGAGTCTTTTTACAAAGAAAGACAGTACACAGAAAGCCATTTTAGAGTTTTAATCACATTAACATTTCATTGTAAACACGGCACTAGCTGGGCTAAACTTTTAATAGCATTAACATTTCGTTGTAAACACGGAAGTAACAGCACTAGCTGGGGTAAAGTTTTAATAAAATTAACGTTTTGTTGTAAACACAGAAGTAACAACACTAACTAGGTGGATAAAAAAAAAAACATACCAGTCAACAAAGTCACTGAGAGCCGTCTTTGTCTTCCTCCTGTCCACTGAAACCAGCAAAATCTTCCTCCTCAGTGTCCGATTGGAATAGCGCCAGATGTACGTCGCAACACTCTCATTCTCTTACGTCGTTGCCTTCATTGTCACTCTCGTCCTGAGGCAAATTCACTCTTGAGCTTGTTCTCTCCTCTCCGTCACGCAGCATACCGGCTTTTCGAAACCCGTTGGTGATGGTGGATTTTTTTCACACTGTTCCATGCTGTCAGGATCCACTGGGAGACTTGTGCGAAAGTTGCTCTTCGCGTCCAGTTTTTGGAAAAGGTTTCTCGCCGCTGGTCATCCAAGCCTCCCATTCAAGTTGGAGGGCCACTTTAAATCGATTCATTTCTTCCAAGTTTACGTGAAACCGGTCTGTTCCCTTCTTTATCAGCCAACTCAATGGCTTTTAACTTGAAAGCTGCGTCATACGCATGCCTTCCAGTGTCTTCCATCATTGGGCTCTGTGTGCGCTAACTTTCCTCGTGCACAACGTACCACTACTGTCTTCCTCTGCGCATATATTCCACCTCTCTTACTCTTACCTTTTCTGCTCGAGCCCCCCCCAGATGGCCGTTAGAAAAAAGGCATGTAAAGTTGCCGCATGATTGTGTAAGGTTTTTAATGCTTAGTTACCATTTGTAAGAGAATATACACAAAGATGATTGTCAGGAAAGAGATGATTATTTAGGGACGCATAACTTTTATTAACATAACACCACAACAGCGATCCACAGCTTTTTTATGAGTGTATAAGTTAGTCATGAGAAAAATCACGGGAAAAAACCTATATAAGCCGCACCGGACTATAAGCCGCAGGGCTCAAAGTCAAAGTCTGCTTTATTGTCAATCTCTTCACATGCCAAGATACACAAAGAAATCGGAATTACGTTTCCACTATCTCACGGTGACAACACATAGTACACGACATACATACAAGCAAACAACTCAAAATAAAAACAGGAAGGCACAAACAATGAATAATAAGAGTGATGAATAAATAATAAATAAACAAATAACACAATAAATAAGAGGAGCAAAACGGAGCAAGTGTGCATACAGCAGACAGTCAGAATATAGCACAAAAGTACAGGACGCTACGCAGAAGGGGGGAGAGAGTTCAGGATCCTAACAGCCTGGAGTATGAAGCTGTTGGTGAGTCTGGTGGTGCGGGAGCGCAGGCTCCTGTAACTCTTCCCAGAGGGCAGAAGATCGAACAAAGAGTGAGCGGGGTGACTCACATCACTCACAATCGTGGTCGTCTTGCGGCTGAGATGGGAGGTGTAAATGTCTTTCAAGGAGGGGAGTGAAGCACCAATAATCTTACCAGCCGTGTTCACTATGCGCTGGAGGGCCTTTATGTTGTAGTCAGTGCAGCTACCACCCCAAACAGCAATACAACTGGAGAGGACGCTCTCAATGGTGCCACGGTAAAATGTAGTCATGACGGCCGGAGGAGCACACGCTCGCCTGAGTTTCCGCAGGAAGTACAGGCGGCGCTGGGCCTTCTTCGCCAGTGATGCGGTATTGGTGGACCAGGAGAGATCCTCACTGATGTGCACTCCTAGGAACCTGGTGCTGCTCACTCTCTCCACCACAGCACCGTCGATAGTCAGCGGCAGGTGTTGGGTGTGACCCTTCCGGAAGTCAACAACAATCTCCTTGGTCTTGTCAACGTTCAGAGGAGGTTGTTGTCCCTGCACCACGTGGTCAGAAGGTCAACCTCCAACCTGTAATGAGTCTCGTCTCCCTTGGTGATGAGACCCACCAGAGTCGTGTCGTCAGCAAACTTCACAATGCGGTTGTCGCTGTAGGTTGCAGTGCAGTCATGCGTCAGCAGGGTGAAGAGCAGCGGACTGAGCATGCAGCCTTGGGGGGCCCCTGTGCTCAGCGTGATGCTGGCGGAGATTTTGTCGCCAACACGTACTACCTGTGGCCTCTGACAGAGGAAGTCCAGTAGCCTGTTGCAGAGGTAGGTATTGACGCCCAGCTTGTCGAGTTTGGTGATGAGACGTTGTGGCACAATGGTGTTGAAGGCAGAACCGAAGTCCACAAACAGCAATCTCACATACGAGTCCCTTCTCTCCAGGTGGGTGAGGGCGTTCAGCAGGAGGTTGTTGTCCTTGCACCACGTTCACAATATGAGAAAAAAGTAGCGGCTTACAGTCTGAAATTTACGGTAATCACAAGCCACCATAAATTATTCTAGGTATATATACAAAAATAAGATGATTGGTGCTTCGCGCCAAAGTGCGTGCGTGCTGGACATGATTGTGTATGTATGTGTGTAACTTTGCGTGTGCACACGCACAGAAATGCCGTGGAGTCCGTCTGGCAAAGATTTGGGCGAGGTCAAACTGTCCATCTGCTACCGCAACGAGAAACTCTTCATCATGGTCATGCACATCCGAGGCCTGGTCAGTGTGTCCTGCTGCGCGTATCGGGGGGCGGGGGGATTTTGGGCACACGTCGCCCACTGATGTGAACGTGCGTGTGCCAGCAGCAGCCGCTTCAGGACGGTACTGACCCTGACCCGTACGTAAAACTCTACCTCCTGCCAGACCCACAAAAGACCAGCAAGAGGAAGACAAAGGCGGCGCGACGCACCTGCAACCCAACCTATAACGAGATGGTACCCACGCACACGCACGCATGATTGGAATGACAAAAGCAGCTTGTGCAGAAATTGCGCCCAGATATTAAGAAGTTGCTACAAAATGCTGTGGAATGGCGTGCAATCAGGAGGCGGAGCTTTCCACCTGGCGCCCGGTGACGCTAATGCAACTTTAATGCCGCAATGAGCCAGGAAGCCGGTTTGAGCGGCAAACTAGCCAGCCACTTTGCAGCCACACGGGCACAAAAGCAAGTGGGCTCGAGACCCCTGATAAAAGGGGTCCATTGAGCGTCTTGGTGCTGTCGTCGGTCTTTCAAGTATCGACACTTTGGCTTCGGACAGTGAGGGCAAAGACCAGAAACCCCAAAAGGCGTCGACGGACTTTATTGACGGCACACCAAAAACGGAGAGAGGCTCCTAGCCAGCTCCTCCACAGAGAGTTCCAGAGCGAAGCCTTGCCGTCAGACGTGTCGGTGGCGTACTGTGTGGCCGGCGCTCGTCAGAGTCGAGTTGCGCCGCGATGCTAACACGCGTGTGTCTTTTGCCCGGCAGTTGGTGTACGAGCGCATCCCGCATGGCGACCTGCAGCGGCGCCAGGTGCATGTGCGCGTGCTGGCTGATGGCACCTTCTGGGACAACACGCTGTTGGGCGAGGCCTTAGTGCCACTCGGGGCGCTGGTTCCGGGTCAGCGCTGGCTCCACTGGCACCCATTGGCGCCGGTGCCACAATGAGCACCGCGCGTCCACCGCAGAAAAAACGGGAGCGCGTATGGAAAAACCCTTTTGGCATCAACCCCACCTCCGACTCGTCAGCGAGCGAGCGCGCGCGCTTATAACTTTGCTCTACTGCAGAGGCGTAGCCGAGCCGGGGCGGCGCCCCGGTTAGGACTCCCTGCGCCCCGGTTGAAAAAAATCGAGCTTTTTCGATTCTTCATTTTCATGCCGTTTTTTTCTTTCGGTCTTGCGCAAATGTGCTTGCGCTATTCTATGTGCGCGATGTTATCCATTCACCGTTTGCCTCCCGTACCCGGATGTTGTTTTAGCGATCAGCGAACGGCGTGGGTGATGTTCGGTTTTTTTTCCTGTGGGCGTGCGCCCCTACTGGAAAAATTCCTCGCTACGCCTCTGACTAAGTATACTAGTAGGGTATTCAACTAATCACTTGAATCGTCGAACTCAAAACACCTGCAAGGGCTTCCTGAGCCTTGATAAACACACAAAGCTTAGTTCAGTAAACTAAATCACAAGTATGGAGAAGACTGCTGATCTGACTGCTGTCCAGAGGACCATCATTGACACCCTCCATCAGGAGGGTAAGACACAAAAATACATTTCTCTAAGAGCAAACTGTTAACAGAGTGCAGTTTCAAAGCACATCCACAAAACGTTTGTTGGAAGGGGAAAATGTGGCAGGAAACACTGCACAACCAAGAGAGATGAGTGCAGCCTTAACAGCATTGTGAAGAAGAGTTGCTTCCAGAATTTGGGGGAGCTTCAAAGACAGTGGACTGTACATGTATTACTGTATTATGTTTGAGGCAGTTCAACAAAATCCCGGACGATTTTTGAAATTGGAGTCCAGGTATCAAAAGCCACTGTTCACAGACGTGTCCGGGAAATGGGCTACAATAGCCTTATTCCCATGGTCAAGCCACTTCTGAACTCAAGACAACGGAAGAAGCATCTGACATTGGCCTATGGAGAAGAAGCAGTGGACAGTTCCAGAGTGGTCCAAAGTCGTCTTTTCAGACAAAAGCAAGTTTTGTATTTCATTTGGAAGTCAAGGCGCCAGAGTCTGGAGAAAAGGCTGGAGAGGAGCAAAATCCAAGTTGCTTGAAATCCAGTGTGAAGTTCCCACAGTCAGGGATGGTTTGGGGAGCCATGTCAGCTGCTGGTTTTGGTCCACTGTGTTTCATCAAGTCCAGAGTAAATGCAGATTTTTTAGCACTACATGCTTCCGTCTGCTGAAAAGCTCTATGGAGATGATGATTTCATTTTCCAGCATGATCTGTCACCTGCCCACAGTGCCAAAACCACCAGTAGATGGTGTACCGACCATGGCATTACTGTCCTCGATTGGCCTGCCAATTCCCCTGACCTGAACCCCGTAATTTGTGGGGTATTGTGAAGAAGAAGCTGAAAGACACCAGACCCAACAATGCAAATGAGCTAAAGGCAGCTATTGAAGCATCCTGGGGATCCGTAACACCTCAGCAATGTCACAGGTTGATTGACTCCATGCCACACCGCATTGGTTGCAGTAAACCGTGCAAAAGGATTCCCAACCAAGTAAGCATTAATGGACAATGTTTGATTTTGTTTTGCTGTTTTAAATTTTTTTTTTTACTTGGTCTGAGGAAATATTCGAATATTTTGAGATAGGATAGTTGAGTTTTCTTAAGCTGTATGCCATAATCAGCAATATTAAAATAATAAAAGGCTTGCAATATTTCAGTTGATTTGTAATGACTCCAGAATGTATGACATTTTTGTTTTTTTAATTACATTAGAGAAAATAAAGAACTTTATCACAATATTCTAATTTTCTGAGACAGTCCTGTATAACAAACAGGTGTTGTGCTCGATTTGGTTCCCCCTGCCGCGGAAGCGCGCACGCTTTGTTTGGAAAGCGAAAAAACCGATGCCGTACTCGTACGGCGTCAGCACTATGTTGTTTTCAATAAAAACATGAAGAACTCACGTTTGCGCCAGTCAATTTTAATTTTTTTAAAGGATTATTCTCATTTGATGTCTTTAAGTTCATCCGCGTTCTGCCGTTGAAGCGGGGTGCATTCAAAGACCAGTCGTACAGACGGAACACTCATTTACTTCACCAAAAAGCAACGATGTAATTACGCGAGCTCTTCGCATAAACCTCGATGCAAAGAAACTCCTCTTTTTGGGTACTATTACATGCAACAAGGAGTATATATTACAAAGGAGTTATTATACTTAATTGTGACCATCATTCATCCATCCATTTTATTACTCAGGTATTTTCAAAGCAAATTAATATTGTTGCATTTATTAATTTGCTTTAAAATGACAGCGCAATATAATTAAAAGCTGACACTATAGCAATGTCAAACGTGTTAATTTAAGAAAAAGCCACACGTTTTGTGATCAAATCTTTCATAACGAGAATGATTTGAGTGAATTGATTTGAATGAAAAATTGAGAAGAAAATTCAGTTCTGAAGGCTCCTTTTGTCACAAGCAAAGTGACAGGTGCTTCCGTCTGCTGAAAAGCTCTATGGAGATGATGATTTCATTTTCCAGCATGATCTGGCACCTGCCCACAGTGCCAAAACCACCAGTAAATGGTGTCAAGTCAAGTCAAGTTTATTTGTATAGCCCTAAATCACAAGCAGTCTCAAAGGGCTTCACATAGACAGAAATTGACAATTATTCTCAAAGCATCCCCTGATCTTAAGCTCCCAAAAGGGCAAGGAAAAACTTAAAAACCCCTACTAGGGGAAAATAAGAAACCTTGAGAAGGGACCACAGATGGAAGGATCCCCCTTTCAGGATCACCAGGTTGGAATGGATGCAGAGAGGGCACAAATGATACAACATGAACATCAATGAAATAAAAAGTGGATGTCCATGTCAGAGCAGAGGGCTGCCGAAGGATCCCTCAATTGTCCTGGCAGTGTCTACGAGGAGGTTGAGCTGCAGTTCCCCCATCCTGAATTGACCCACGAGAATCCAGATAGCCGCTGTCAGCATGGGTGCCACCTAACCACCTCCCCGGCCGGGGAGGGGGGAGGGAGGGGGTGGAGAGGGAGAGAAAACAAACTCCAGCCGAATCGGCCACTACAGGTTAGTTAAAGGCCATGTCATAGAAATGTGTCTTTAAACGTGTCTTAAATGTTTCTACTGAGGTAGCAGTTCTAATATCCATTGGTAGGGCATTCCAAAGCTCTGGAGCCCGAATAGAAAATGCTCTAGAGCCTGCAGACATTTTCTTGGCCCTCGGTGTCACTAAAAGGGTAGCGTTTTGCGAACGAAGGTTACGAGACGGAACATAAGGAACAACTAGGTCGACGAGATATGAAGGCGCTAAGCCACGCAGTGATTTTCTATTATAGGTTAATAGAAGAACCTTGAAATCACATCTTAGATGGACCGGGAGCCAATGTAAGTTGGCTAGTATTGGGGTAATGTGATCAAATTGTCATTTTGTACTAACTGTAGACTTTTGATGCGGGACTTAGGAAGACCCGATAATAGTACATTACAGTAGTCCAGGCGCGACGTAACGAACGCATGAATAATAGTTTCTGCATCACCGGTCGAGAGGATCGGACGAATCTTTGCAATATTACGAAGGTGAAAAAACGCAATTCTGGTTATATTCTTAATGTGCTTTTGAAAGGAGAGAGTTTGGTCAAATATTACCCCGAGATTAGTTACAGTATCGCTTTGAGTGATACTGAGTGATGGCATTACTGTTCTCGATTGGCCTGCCAATTCCCCTGACCTGAACCCCATAGAGAATATGTGGGTATTTTGAAGAAGAAGCTGAAAGACACCAGACCCAACAATGCAAATGAGCTAAAGGCCGCTATTGAAGCATCCTGGGCATCCATAACACCTCAGCAATGCCACAGGCTGATTGCCTCCATGTCACGCCGCATTGATGGAGTAATCCGTGCAAAAGGATTCTCAAACAAGTACTGAGTGCATCAATGGACATTTTCAAATGTTTGATTTTGTTTTTCTGTTTATAATCTTGTTTTTTTACTTGGTCTGAGTAAATATTCTAATATTTTGGGATAGGATATTTGAGTTTTCTTAAGATGTAAGTCTTAATCAGCAATATTAAAATAATAAAAGGCTTGCAATATTTAAGCTGAATTGTAATGAATCCAGAATGTATGACATTTTGTTCTTTTAATTGCATTACAGAAAATAAAGAACTTTATCACAATATTCTAATTTTCTGAGACAGTCCTGTATGTCAGGGGGTGTTCGGCTCCAATAACACCGCGACGCTCCCTGCCAACACACACGCCTGCCACTGGTGGACGTTCCCTTGACTTTCTGATGAAATCTTTTGGTCGCACTACGGAAAAGAGCGAGGTAGCTGGAGGCCAAGCTTTTGCCCTCAAAGTCCTCATTAATGTCCCAACAAAGGGTTTGGGACTCGTAGACGACACCAGAAGAGGTTTTTTGTTACGTGGAAGCGGATTCCTTTGCAGGGGAGGCACTTTAGGCCATAGACGAGTTGCGAAGCTAAGATTAGTTGGGCTAAGCTAAAATAAGATAAGGTAAATTAAGACAAGCCGACCGGGGGAGCTTCCGGCCCTCTCCGATCGGCGTCCGGAGACGAACAGCATGGCTTGGATGGGGTCTTGCCAGGTCTTCGGTGTTCACCCTGCACCGAATGAGCAGCGGAGTGGTCAAAGCGCCGCCGACGACGACCTCCACCGGGTCGACGTTCGCCTTGCCCCGGTGCCCACCGGCCCTCACTTTCGCTGGGCATCTCGCCAATCCGAGTAAGCACAATGTCTCTGGGAAGGACGCGCATCCATTGCGGAAACTTTTAAGTGGCAAGCGGGGACAAAAGTGGACTCGAGTTATCCGTTTGACGTCACGGTTGTCACATTTTCAGCTTCTGGAAACTGACCACTCTCAAGTGTTGCTTGTGTGCGATTGAGAACTCAACTGAAGCAGTAGGAGTAAATATGTTGAATAATGTCAGCAGCGAGGGCGGACTACCGCACGGGCGGAACCTGGCCTCCGCGACCGCCCTGCGCGGCTCCTCTGCCGGCCTGGCTGCTCACGACAGCTCGTGGCTCGGCCTGCTCTCGGTGCTGTCCAGGCCCGCGCTGTCTTTCGTCTCCAAATATCTTCCGGGCCTTGTCGGGGGAGGCGGTGCAAGCACCGGCCCGGTGTGGCAGCCTGGCGTGAGCCGAGCAGATGTGGCCCAAGAGCAGGACGAGCTTTGCGCGCCCTGGCTCAGCGACAGCGAGCATTCCCTCCGCCAATTGGAGATCGAGCCGGGACGGAATCCCGAGGCTTCTCCTTCCGGGACCTTCTTTGCTTGGGACGTGCAGAAGGACGGGATGAAGGCCCGGTGGAGTGACTTTCGGGAAGGAAACCCGCTGTCCGCTCCTTGGTCCCACGCTGAACTGGAATCAGTGCATAAGCACTTGGGTGTCTTGCAAAGCTCACAGTTGACAAAAAAGCAGTGCCGCATTTTTGTCTCTGGCGACCGGTTGGTAAAAAACGCTGGAGGCGTCGTCCACAAACAGCAAGCGTCAGTCAATGCAGGCCCGGAAGGTGCCCCGAATGGCGGCGACCAGGACAATGGCTACTACAGCCTGGAGGAGGAACACGGCCTCAAGCTTCATGCGTGTTTCTCGGTCAGCGTCAAGCTGTCGGACGTGCCGGGTCCCGTTTTATGGGACGGACTCCCTAATAAAACGGCAGGGGAGATGGAGGCGGGTCGCGTGCCTGAAGAAGGCCCACCCTTCAAGATGGCGACGGAGAGTCGTGAGACTGCCGTCGACGGTCACGCCTGGCAATCGGCCGCGGCGCTCTGCGAAGCACACGTAAAGCTGCCGGATGGGACGGACTCCGCCAGTCAGGCGGCCGATAAGACGGAGGTGAATCGCTTGACCCGGACGGCAGTGCCGCAATGCCGTAACGCCAGCATCGCCTTCATCATGGGCTGCCCGCGCGGCAGCGGTGAACATGACAGCCAGTCAGATGCAGACTCCGCCCAAGACGATGGCTTTGACAGTTCGGGCTCGTCTGACCTCTCGTCGGATCGATTGTCATCCGACGAAGACGGAGGAGTTTGCGACGTGGCGGATGAGGAGGTGGGGCGTCTGCTTGCATCAGTGTGTCACCACGACGACTCGTGCAACCCTCCAAACATCAGTGCCTGTCTCCACACGGCTTGCGCGGAGCCTTGCTCCATTCCTGCCACCACCGCCTCGGGTCAGGACGTGTGGGATGACTCCGGCGGCGAGGCAGACGAAGCTGACGAGGCAGAAAGCCTCCTGCTGTTGGCGTCGATGACCCCCTCCGACCCTTACAGTTTGCTCAACTTCCAGGAACCGCTAAGCACCGGGAAAGCACCGGCTCTGCCCCCGAGGATGGATAGTGGCTTGGTGCGACCTTTCACCCAGGCTAAAAAGGTAGGCTTTTATTTTGTTGTGCAAGCTCGCTGAATCCTGAGATAAGCCAACTCACTTCCTGTTTGCGCCTGTGGCATGTCTAAGCTAACATGTCCACTTCCTGTGTGATGTTTTAAAACTTGGTCAAATTTTGACTTGCTAGTCAGGCTATTCTTTTGAAGTGCTTCTATGTAGTTCCTGCACAGCGTTTGCTCTTGTGGCACAGTGGCTTGTGCTCATCGTGTTTCCAGTAGGGATGCACCGAAATAAAAATTCTTGGCCGAAACCGAAAACCAAAAATGAGGAAACCAAGGCGGAAAACCGAAACACCGAAAGAAATGATTATGTCAGTTATTCGAACCACAGCATTTATGGCTACATGTGTACTCACTAAAATCAAGGCATTGCAATAAACCAGTTACAAAAGTACGAAAATATTTATTTAGCACTGACATTACAACAATGCACAATATAAATTAAAATTCAAAAATAAAATGTTTAACTTGACCCCACTCATGTGTACATTAAATAATAATTTACAGGCTTATAACTGACTGGCCTGCTGAAAGACTGTAAAATTAAATATGTTCTCTTATAAAAACACAAAGTGCATAAGTCAAGTGCCTTTTAAATTTTGTTCTGTGTGTACAACATAAAAGTGTATCAAAACAATGGTTACCATAGCCTTTATCAACAACAAATCCAACAACAATTTTTGCAGATGCACCCCCTCTTGAAATTTCAGCATTGCATGTTTTGCAAATCGCTATCCGTGGGTCTTTCTCTGAGATAGTGAAATCAATCCACACCGCAGACATGCTGGCTCTTATCCCGTTTTCCCGTGTGCTGGCTGCGCTGTTTGCTCACGTCATCACAAGTTTCGGCCGTGTTGTTTCGGTGATTTAGGTCTTTCGGCCAAAAACCGAAAATGCACTTTTGGGTCATTTTCGGCTGAAAATCTTCGGTGGCCGAATTTTTGGTGCATCCCTAGTTTCCAGCTATCACACAGGATGGCACTTCCTGTGCCTGATGTCGTTTGATTCACATCTAAGTCGTTGTCGCTCAGGTTCGCTTCAGCGACGTGGTAGAGGAGTTCTTGATCGCGTCAGGTGCCAATGTGGCTGAAGAGGACCGTCGGGGGCCATGGGAGCAGCTGGCGCGTGACCGAGGCCGCTTCCTGAGGCGTTGCCGGGAGGTGGAGCTCACCCTGGCTTATTGCCTGCAGCCCGAGCATCGACGTCGGGCGTACTGCCGCATCACCGGGCACCACACCGAATAGAGTGCCAACGCGTCTGACAAACGAGCCCGATCCCTCAATGCCAAATGGAACGCAACATATTGCCGTTTATTTTCCCCTCCAGCCTATGGGCTCTGTTTTGATTGAAAACCAAAGAGTGTTCACCTGACCGCTGGCCACATGCTCAAAAGTATTAAGACTCCGGTCATGCATTAATTTACATGCGAGATCCACGGAGCGGTCACGTTTCCATGTCATTTGAGGCGCACACACACACAAACAAGACTTTTATTGTGAGGGGCCACCTCTGTTTTGAGAGTTCAAATCTTTTTTCAATGAATGGAAAATTAGATGATAGCCCCACAGCAATGATACCTCTGGCGGGGAACATATTTTAAACACAAATGCTTCAATTGTATTTTTGTAAAGAGCGGTCACTTTGTGGGGTGACCTCCTGCTGTTGTTTGCTCAGCTGATCAATAAAAAACATCAACAGCTTGGTGTTTGCCTAGCAACAGGCGTCCTTATTGTCTTTTGACTTTTCTTTATGTTAACCTTTTTCTAAGCATGTTTTGAAACATGCGTGCTTTGTTAAAGGATACTTACTTTAGCTATTTTCAGTTGTCTATCATGAATTTGATAACTTGGCGTGGACTGAAAAGGACATCCAAGTAGCCCAGAGCAGAGCAAACGGACGATGAGGCCGCACCTGTTTTCTAAATCGCTGTTATGGGTTGACAGCCAGTCGGAAATTCCAACGGCATTACTTGCATTTGTTAAGTCCATTTTATTTATATACCGTATTGTCTGCACTATAGCGCGCACTTACCGTTTTTTTCCGTGTATAGTGCGCCCCCATGTATAATACGCACCCTAAAAATGGCATGCTGATGCTGGAAAAAAGCCTGTGCCCATGTATAATACGCACCCAATTTTTATGAATTTTTTTTTATTTTTTATTTTTTTTTTAAGTCCCAATGATCGTCACACACGCAGGGAGGCAATGGGTCCCATTTTTATAGTCTTTGGTATGGTCTTAACTAGGCTGGATGTAATTTTTTTTGTTGGCATTGATTTCTCCGACTGCCCGTAAACGCACCACCTCGCTCCGTGCGCGCACGGGACAGCAAACGAGCAGGTGATCGAGCAAGCGTCTGATACGAGAGCATTGCGGTCGCATGGAGCGTGTTTGAAGTGAACAGCAGAGAAGAAAGGAACAAGGCAAAGTGTTGCGAAATAAAATATTACCTGTAATACGGATTTAGGTAGAGAACTGAACTCTCGCTCTTTATATAGCTGACGTGTCTTGCGCATCCGTTCTGCGCATCTGTTATGGCGGCCTCCGTATGATATCCGGTTTGCGTGTGTGCGTGTGTGCGCGTGTGTGCGAGAGAGAAAGCGCGAGAGAGAACGCTCAACCGTAGCGCGCCGCCGACCGCCCAACTGCACCGCGCTGGTCGATTATTGTGACCGTCGCTGAAATTTAGAAGATATTTTTAAAGTCCTGATGTACTTTCTAAAATTTAAGTGGACCTCAGAGCGCACTGCGCAGGGAGCTTAATTTGGTGCGGTCGCGCAACCGCAGCGCGCCGGGCGCTCACTGTCGCATTGCTTAAAGAGCGCCTTTGTGTTTTAGGATGAACAGCAGAGACCAAAGGAACAAGGCAAAGTGTTGTGAAATAAAATATGACCGACCTGTAATACGCATTTTATTTGCTGATTGAAACTGCTAATTAAACTGTGAATTGAAACTAATAGGAAGAAAACAACTCTCGCTCTTTATATAGCTGACGTGTCTTGCGCATCCGTTCTGTGCATTTTATTTCACAACAGTTTGCCTTGTTCCTTTCTTCTCTGCTGTTCACTTCAAACACGCTCCATGCGACCGCAATGCTCTTGTATCAGACGCTTGCTCGATCACCTGCTCGTTTGCTGTCCCGTGCGCGCACGGAGCGCGGTGGTGCGTTTACGGGCAGTCGGAGAAATCAATGCCAACAAAAAAAATTACATCCAGCCTAGTTAAGACCATACCAAAGACTATAAAAATGGGACCCATTGCCTCCCTGCGTGTGTGACGATCATTGGGACTTAAAAAAAAAAAAAAAAATTACATTTTTTTTTGTACCCATGTATAATGCGCACCCCAGATTTTAGGACAATAAATTAGTTAAATTTTGCGCACTATACACGGAAAAAAACGGTAAACGCTTATAAGTTACTCAAAAAACCACAGTGCGCCAAATAATGCAGAGTGCCTTGTATATGGATCAATTGCGTATGCACCAAAGCTAACAAGCTAATCAACGCATTACACATCAACACACACACTCGCTTATTTCTTTTGAACTAAAGAAAGTCTATAACCATCAAAAATGAGTGGGGTTGCTGGACCAAGTAAGAACCCAAACCGTATAATTTTCATACGGAATGGGAGTTGGACTTTTTTTTACCTCATTGACTGGGTTTACATTCCCTTTAGCACAGCTTCATCTAGTCCAGTGGTCCCCGACCACCGGGCCGCGGACTGGTACCGGTCCGTGGGTCACTTGGTACCGGGCCGCCAAGCCGCACAGAAAAAAAAAAAATTTAGCGACGATTAATGAATTCAGGACACTCGTCCCGGTCACGTGACATGTTTCCCCAGTCGAGCCCGCAAAGTTAATATGTGGCGACAGGGTAACTAACCAGGCGATGAAGCATTCAAAACTGCTTCAACACATGGAGACCAAGGATCCTGCAATAAAAGACTAACCTTAATCACTCCGGGTGTCATTGTCTCCGATTGCGTCTAGATGGGACCGGCTCGTTTCTGAGAAACAAACTCAGTCCTCCCACCAATTCAACGTAATGGTGAGTTTTATTTTTGTCATTTGTACTTGTTTTTATGTCAGTCATATCATTTTATTTCAACGTATTTATATATTTATTATAAATGTTTTATTTATATAAATGTATAAAATAATAATAAAGAAAATAATAAATAATAATATAGAAAATATTTCTGACATGTAACCGGTCCGTGGCGCAAAAAAGGTTGGGGACCACTGATCTAGTCCACTCGCACGAAGACGGCAAATGGATGAGGGGTGAGCACCAAGGCCAAGTGGCGATGCCGACATCGATCTTGTAACGCGACGTACCTATATCCAGTTTGACTGCTCTTCATGCACTAAAGCTGAGTTCTCTTTCCACAAGCTCAAATGCGAGATGTTGATCGTTCGTGGATTTAGGTGGGTCTCAATAATCAGATTAGGGATATGCCGATCTTGAGATCGGATCGGCCCGTTCTTTTCCTATTTTCCGGTGATCGGAGATCAGATGCATTAACTGACAAGTCGTGCCGATCTTTACGGGAACTGCCCTAAAGCAGTGTTTCCCAAATTTTTTTTCATTCACGGCACACCTTTTCATTGGACAAAATCTCGCGGCACCCCGCCAACAAAAATCTGTTATGCTCCAATATTAAAATCAGTTATATTACAACGAAAGACGTAAAATCCTATTCCTATATATATGTATGGAGAGTTGAATATTTTAATAGAAATAAATACTAAATATTCTTTAAATTGTATTCCTTTTTTTAAAATAAAAGTGAGTTTTTAAAAAAGGTTTTAGACGGTTAGCAAAAGCACACAGCAACACACACATTAACGGAATATGTGCCGATGCAATATAATCAGACCGACACAATATGAAATCTCAAGATTCTCCGATTCTCCATGCATGCACGATTAGCAAGTGGCTGACTAGGCCTTGCGCGAACTGACCAGTGGTTCGGCGATCCTGTTTACAATGCGCTCCGTAATTTATATTGGACAATCCCACGGCACAGCTGAACGTCTCTCACTGCACACCAGTGTGTGCTGAATACAGTGTCAGCATTTTTTCTCTTCAAAAACTTCTCTTTCACTGTCACTATCTGTAGTATCGCTGTTGTTATCTTATCGCGAGAACAGCAAATGACTAGAGAGCGAGCAAGGAACTAGCAGCTAACAAGAAACGGACATGTGGAAATAAAAGAGTTGAAGTTAAACAAAGACTGTTTTATTGAGGAACACAACATTTTGGCGACAAGGAAACGGTTTATCACGAACCCAGAAGCAAGAAAGGACGACTAGGATTCTACGTCCATACTGGAAAAAAAAAGTGAGAAGACAACTGTATCGTGTTGACCATGTCGAACGGCGATGGTGCCGGAGCTGGAGACGCGCTGGGACAAGCTGCACCTGAACCCAGGTACGCCCAACTGAACGCGCCTGCTGCGTTGAACCTTGGGGCGTCTGATTTATTCACAGAATATAGCCTGTGGAAGGACTCCTACAGTTTTTTCGAAGTTGCCAGTGGAACTATTAATGCACCAGACTTAGTGAGGAGGGCCACATTACTGCATTGCATTGGAGCACCTACGCAAAGAATTTTTGCCAATCTACCTGGAAGCAAAAGTACGTATGCACAGACTGTTGCTGCTCTAGACTCGCATTTCACACCACGAAGAAATGTAGTCCTGGAGAGACGCAAGTTTAGACAGAGAGCTCAGTGTACTGATGAGTCAGTGGATGCTTTTGTGAATGCGTTGAGAGAATTGGCGAAATCATGTGACTTTGGTGCACTGGAGGACGATATGATAAGAGATCAAATAGTGGAAAAATGTGCAATGAGAAAGCTGCGTGACAAACTGCTTCAGGAAGATGGACTGAGTTTAGATAGAGCATTGTCAACTGCAAGAGCTTTTGAAGCAGCACAGGCAGAATCTAAACTTTTCACGGAGAGTGCTTATCACAAAGCTGGAGACGACCGCATTCGCTTCACCGAGAGGAGTGTGCGTGTGGATCCCAGACGGACTGGAGATGCGAAGCAAGGAAGAAGAGGCAGCCAAGGGCAAGCCAACAGCACCACCCAGTGTTACAGATGTGGAATGGACACTCACACAGCAGACAACTGTGGAGCTAAGACAGCAACGTGTCTTTTCTGTAAGAAAACGGGACATTATGCTCGCATGTGTCTCAAGAAGAAAAAGAAAGCACATGGAGAAAGTAGCAGTGACAAATATAAAGACAGAAATAAGAAAAAATATAAATCAAAGACTGGTAAACCAGTGAGAGCAGTAGTGCAGGAACTTTCTGATTCAGACTCAGATGAGTTTATCCATGCTGTAGATCCTGAAGGCACAGAAAGAGTCAACGTAAATGGACAATGGCTGAAAATGGTCATAGATACAGGAAGTGGAAGACACTTCATAGGAGAGGACCTGTTCCAAAGAACATTATCCACTTTAACAAAACTTAAACCGACTAAAAAGAGATTTTATGCATATGCAAAAACTACTCCACTTAAATGTGTAGGTTACTTTGAGGCAGTATTGAGATGGAAAAACAATGAAGTCAAAGATAACATATATGTGATGGAAGGAAATGTAGAAGCACTGTTAGGCAGAAAAACAAGCTTTGAGTTAGAAATACTTAACACAGGAGAAACGGTGAACAAAGTATCACAAGAAGAGAGATTTGACAAACTTGTCAGCGAGTTCCAACAAGTTTTCAAAGGACGTGGTCAGATTAAAGGATACAGCCACAAGGTAACAGTCGATGAAAAAGTACCACCTATAGCACAGAGACTAAGGAGAGTCCCTTACCACATGATAGAAGCTGTAAACCAGGAGCTAGACAAGATGCTAGAACAAGATATTATAGAGGAAGTGAATGAAGGATCTGAATGGGTTTCTAACATCCTAATCATTCCCAAGAAGGAAACGCCAGAAGTAAGATTATGTGAAGACCTCAGGGAAGTGAATAAAGCAGTGATTAGGGAAAGACACCCAGTACCAACAGTAGATAGCATCTTACAAGCAGTGCAGGGAGCAAAAGTGTTCGCTAAGCTGGATGCCAGGAAAGGGTTTTGGCAATGTTATCTAGCTCCAGAATCCAGACCGCTGACGACATTTATCACACATAGAGGGTGCTACCGTTTCAAGAAAGTTCCCTTTGGACTATCAAGTGCACCTGAAGCCTATCAGAAGGCTATGGACTCTATGTTATGCGGAATGCCTGGCATAGTTTGCTACATGGATGATGTAGTGGTTTTTGGAGAGAATGATGAGCAACTGGAACAGAGACTAAGACAAGTCTTTCAGAGATTCAAGAACAGAGGTTTAACCCTGAACAGAGACAAGTGTGCTTTTGGACTACAACAAATAGAGATACTTGGACATGTGATCTCTTCCGAAGGAATCAAACCATACCCAAAAAAGGTTGAGGCTGTCTGCAAAGCGCCTAGACCTGAGAACATTCAACTGCTTCGTTCATTTCTAGGTACTTGTGGATTTCTGATGAAGTTCATACCAAATTATGCAAATTTATCAGAACCACTAAGGAAACTCACTAGAAAAGGACAAGCCTGGAAGTGGACAAAAGAAACAGAAAGAGCATTCCAAGCAATGAAAGATGATTTGGTGAGTGAGAAATGCTTGGCCTACTTTAAACTAGAGGCACCAACTGTTGTGATCAGTGATGCAAGTCCAGTTGGACTTGGTGCTGTTTTGATGCAGACACAATCGGATGGACAGAACAAGCCAATAGCCTATGCAAGCCGTTCACTGACCCCAACAGAACGTCGTTATTCACAGATAGAACGGGAGGCTTTAGGATGTGTATGGGCAGTGGAACATTTTAGACCTTACCTATGGGGGGCCAAGTTTACTTTACAAACAGATCATAAACCTCTCATTTACATGTTCAACCCTGAGAAAGCAACACTGTCACCACCGCGAATACAGAGACTTGGTTTAAGACTACTACCATATGACTACAAAATAGAACACATAGATGGCAAGACCAATGTTGCAGATTCACTATCGAGACTTCCATTACAAGAGACAGACTGCTGTGAGTATGTAGAAACATACGTGGACAGAGTGTTGTCAGTAACCCTGAATAAAATACAAGCCATAAGTATTGATGACATAAAACAGAAAATGACAGAGGATGACACAATGGAGAAACTAAAGTTAATACTGGAGACAGGAAAATGGCCAAACCCAATTCCAGAGGAATTGCAGCCCTATAACAGATGTGCTGGAGACTTGAGCAGGTATGATGGACTTGTGCTGAGAGGACACAGGATAGTGCTGCCGAGAGCAATGGTGAAACAAGCACTGAGGATCGGACACGAGACTCACCAAGGTATGGTCCGTACAAAACAATATCTAAGGAACAAATTCTATTGGCCCAACATGGACCTTGATGTTGAGAGACTGATTAGAAACTGCTCTGCCTGTGTTCTTAACCAGCCATTACATGAAGATCAACCTCTTCAACCATTAGAGCTACCACCTAGACCATGGACCAAGATAGGTATTGATTTGATAGGTCCTATCCAGAACCAGTACATCCTAACCATGATAGAACACTATACTTCATTTCCAGAGGCTGTCATGTCATGTCAAGTCAAGTTTATTTGTATAGCCCTAAATCACAAGCAGTCTCAAAGGGCTTCACATAGACAGAAATTGACAATTATTCTCAAAGCATCCCCTGATCTTAAGCTCCCAAAAGGACAAGGAAAAACTTAAAAACCCCTACTGGGGGAAAATAAGAAACCTTGAGAAGGGACCACAGATGGAAGGATCCCCTTTTCAGGATCACCAGGTTGGAATGGATGCAGAGAGGGCACAAATGATACAACATGAACATCAATGAAATAAAAAGTGGATGTCCATGTCAGAGCAGAGGGCTGCCGAAGGAGCCCTCAATTGTCCTGGCAGTGTCTACGAGGAGGTTGAGCTGCAGTTCCCCCATCCTGAATTAACCCACGAGAATCCAGATAGCCTCCGTCAGCATGGGTGCCACCTAACCACCTCCCCGGCCGGGGAGGGAGAGAGTGGAGAGGGAGAGAAAACAAACTCCAGCCGAATCGGCCACTACAGGTTAGTTAAAGGCCATGTCATAGAAATGTGTCTTTAGACGTGTCTTAAATGTTTCTACTGAGGTAGCAGTCCTAATATCCATTGGTAGGGCATTCCAAAGCTCTGGAGCCCGAATAGAAAATGCTCTAGAGCCTGCAGACATTTTCTTGGCCCTCGGTGCCACTAAAAGGGTAGCGTTTTGCGAACGAAAGTTACGAGACGGAACATAAGGAACAACTAGGTCGACGAGATATGAAGGCGCTAAGCCATGCAGTGATCTATAGGTTAATAGAAGAACCTTGAAATCACATCTTAAATGGACCGGGAGCCAATGTAAGTTGGCTAGTATTGGGGTAATGTGATCAAATTGTCTTGTCCGAGAGAGCAGCCTTGCAGCAGCATTTTGTACTAACTGTAGACTTTTGATGCGGGACTTAGGAAGACCCGATAATAGTACATTACAGTAGTCCAGGCGCGACGTGACGAACGCATGAATAATAGTTTCTGCATCACCGGTCGAGAGGATCGGACGAATCTTTGCAATATTACGAAGGTGAAAAAACGCAATTCTGGTTATATTCTTAATGTGCTTTTGAAAGGAGAGAGTTTGGTCAAATATTACCCCGAGATTAGTTACAGTATCGCTTTGAGTGATAGTACGGTTATCTATAGTTATAGCGGTTTCCTTGAATAAGTGTTGATAACGAGTTGGCCCAATTATCAACATCTCAGTTTTATCTGGATTAAGACGAAGGAAGTTGAAAGACATCCATTGCTTGATCTCCGCAAGGCACGCCTCAAGATTACAACAATCCCGCGGATCTTTCATTGATAACGGCATATATAATTGGGTGTCATCCGCATAGCATTGAAAACTAATATTATATTTACGTATGATGTCGCCAAGCGGAATCATATAAATATTAAAAAGAATTGGTCCGAGAACCGATCCCTGTGGGACACCACACGTAACATTATAGAGCTCCGAGGACGCATTGCCATGGACCACTCGGTGCGTCCTGTTTGATAGATAGGAATGGAACCAGCCTAGTGCTGACCCTGAAATACCAACACAACTTTTAAGACGCCCTAATAAAATATCTAAGTCTACAGTGTCGAAGGCAGCAATAAGATTGAGTAGTAACAGTACAGACGAAGTGTTTGAATCCATAGCTATGAGGAGATCGTTAGTCACTTTAGCAAGTGCTGTCTCAGTGGAATGATTAGCTCTAAAACCAGACTGAAAAGTGTCATATCGATTATTGGCGCCCATGTAATCAATAAGCTGCTGCGCTACTACTTTTTCAAGAAGTTTTGCTATGAATGGGAGGTTTGAAACTGGCCTATAATTGCTGAGACAGTCCGGGTCAAGATTTGGTCGCTTAAGTAACGGTTTAATGATAGCGGTTTTAAAGCCTGTTGGCACTATCCCAGAGGAGACAGACAGATTGATTATATTTAAGACAGACGGTCCTAAAATTTGAAATAATTCTTTAAGTAGTTTGGCTGGAAGAGGGTCGAGTAAACATGTTGTTTGTTTAGCCGCACTAACCAATTGTGTAAGCCTTTCAAGAGACACGCTTTTAAAAGTTGAGAGGGTTGTTGCATGATCATCAGCGTTGGTAAACGGCGAGCTCGACCGAGCGATTGGAATGGTGTTCTTGATCTCATCCCTAATGGATTCAATCTTTTGAGCAAAAAATTTCATGAACTCGTCAGCTGAGTGGAAGGAACTATCGGTGGTCGGCTGGCTCAGAGTCAGCTTTGCCACTGTATCAAATAGGTGTTTCAGATTATTTTTATTGAGATTAATAACTTGCGAAAAATACCGAGTTTTTGCTAAAATAAGCGCATCTTTATATTTCAGGAGGCTATCTTGCCATGCCTGATGGAAAACCTCAAGTTTGGTTAGACGCCATCTGCGCCCATGCTTTCTACATAATTGCTTAAGCGTACGCGTTTCATCTGTGAACCACGGAGTAGGCACTCTACGGCGAGTTTTCAGACGTAACGGCGCCACAGCGTCAATGGCATTTAACAATGTCGCATTGAATTCATTTGTAAGATTATCAATAGAGCCGGCGTATGTGAGAAATATAGCGGTTGCCGGCGACAGTATATCAGATAGCGCAGTTGCAGTCATGGAGTTGAAATGACGGCTCCAATAATGCTGATTGCTCTCTTGTCTTTGACAAGGAACTAGAATTTCAAACTTTTTTAAGTAATGATCAGACAAAACAGTAGTGTATGGCAGTACTGCTATATTTGAGGTTGCAAGTCCTCGGGATAATACCAGATCTATGGTATTTCCATTCTTATGCGTTGCTGCCTGTACGGCTTGCGTAAAACCAAACGTATCAGTTAAAGTCTGAAACGCCAAAGTAAGTGGCTCTGACGGTAAATTCATGTGGATGTTGAAATCGCCCATGATAATTATATTATCCGCATTGGTTACTAGATCAGCCATAAATTCTGAAAATTTATCCAGGAAGCCAGAGTAAGCCCCGGGTGGACGGTAAATAACAGCAAGATAAAATGACGGTAAAGCGGTGGATCGGACAGTGAGAACCTCAAATGTTTTAAATACGTTGATCGAACGAGGCCTAAAACTAAGCTCGGAATTCGAGATGAGGGCGACACCCCCACCCTTTTTTCGAGGACGCGCCACATGTGAGCTCACAAAATTTGGAGGCGAGGCCTCATTAAGCGGCATCAGTTCATTAGGTTTTAACCAGGTCTCGCAGAGACCAAAAACGTTTAGATTATGTTCTGTGATGAGATCATTAACGAGAATGGCTTTTGTATGAAGCGATCTAATATTCATAAAACCAAGTTTAAGTGTAATTGGTCGATCCGGGTGCGTATCTATCGAAGGATATTTATACGAGATGCGAGTAAGATTGTGTTCTCTAGGCCTGACATCACCTCTCAAATGTTTGTTAGTGCGGTGGGATGATACGACCGTGGGAATCTGATAGTAAATATTTGTTACACGTGTAGAATTATCTGAAACCGGCACCGTTTCATCAGCAAAACCGGTCGGGGTGGAGTGATTGGATTTGTCTACTACCCCAGTAGAAAGTGCATTTATGTGTACTGTAGCACTATTCAAACTATCACGCTCTAGTCTACACAAGGAGCTATGTGCATGCTGGGAGTCTAGCCTAGCGCTAGTTAACTTTATCTTAACAGACTCCAAACCCATTTTGACAGGTGGTCTAATCACCTGTGACCCGGCCTGCTCTAAAGTGACCTGTCATGTGTGGCTCAAACAGTAATCTATATTCCTAGAAAGAGTGAAGGCGCCTGCACGGTTAGGGTGAAGGCCGTCCTTCCTCAGCAGGTCGGGGCGGCCCCAGAAGGAAGGCCAGTTATCTATAAAATACAGTCCCTGCTTCTTACAGAACCCAGCCATCCATCGATTAAGGGAGACTAATCTACTAAACCTCTCATCAGTGCCTCTCCCAGGCAGGGGGCCAGAGACAAATACTCGATGCCGACTCATCTTTCTGGCGAGATCACAAGTCCTCGCTATGTTTCTCTTTGTGATCTCCGATTGCCTCATCCTAACATCATTGGAGCCGACGTGTATCACTATGTCCGAGTAGCTAGTGTTGATGGAACTACGCTGTTGACTAGACCTATTGCGAGTCAGCTCCCTAAGATTAGCTTCTATGTCGGGTGCTCTGCCCCCAGGAATACACATTACCGTGGCTGGATTTTTAAGCGTAATATTCCGGGTAATGGAGTCACCTATGACCAAAGTGCGAGGGCCAGTAGACCGCGATGACTTTGGACGGCTATGCGTCTTACCTGGCTCATCGCGACTAGCAAGCCGCTTGGGGCTAATGCTAACTGTGCTAGCGGGCTGACTACAGCCCGCGTCTGTATCCGCCACATCTACAGTTATTGCGCGATTCTGCTCTAACTGGCGGAGACGTCCCTCTAGCAGGGACAACCTCTCTAAGAGGTCATCATTTCTGACATTTCATCAGACACTGTAGTTGCAGAAGTAAAGAAGGTGTTTGCTAGATTTGGTAACCCTTTAGAGGCAGTCACTGATAATGGCAGGCAGTTTGTAGGAAACTGTTTTGAAGACTTCCTTAAATCCTGTGGAATCAAGCACATTAGAGCATCACCTTATTATCCAAAGAGCAATGGGAAAATTGAGAGATTTCATAGATACCTAAAGAAAGCCTTAAGAGCAACTAAATGTGAAGGAAAGGTGTGGAAAAAGGCGCTTTCACAAATTTTAATGGCATATCGCTCTACACCACACAGAGCATCAGGAGAGACGCCAGCCATGCTTATGTTTGGACGAGACATCCTCACCAAGTGTCCAACTCTGGAGAAGTCGAGTGAAGTACCAAAAGAAAAGGAGAAAACTGTTGATATCAGAAGCCATCACACGGAGTACAAAACTAAAATGAAACAGTATGCTGACCAGCACAACAGAGCAAAGGAGCACAACTTTAAAGTTGGTGATGTTGTTTACATTGCTAGTATGGAGAACGGAAAGCTGGATTCTACTTTTAAAGAAACACAGCCGACAATTCTTTTGAGCTGGTCAATACAGAGGATGGATCAAAAGTGATCAGGAATGTCAAACATCTACGACATACGCCCACTATAATGGACTTTGATGTTCCTGAGCATCCATTGCTTCATGCTCAAATCAACAGTGACTCTGTGGATGTGCCGATTGCTAATACCGACCATGCAACCGAGAGACCACCTGAACCGGACCAAGCTGTATCTGATATCATCACTACCAGGAAGGGCCGAGTGATAAGAAAGCCCATCCGATACAGAGAGACTTGAAAAGAGAGACTTTGGTCTAGATGACTAGAGAGCGAGCAAGGAACTAGCAGCTAACAAGAAACGGACATGTGGAAATAAAAGAGTTGAAGTTAAACAAAGACTGTTTTATTGAGGAACACAACACTATCGACTCGTCTCGCTATCCACAACGTCGCTGTCAATGCTACCTGCATGGGCATCCCATATACCTGCCACTGCATCCATGCGTCACCAATTTTCTCGTCTGCATTTTTCTTTTTACTTTTATCTAAAATATTAAATTGAAGCTGAAATTGAAATTCTCAATAAGATTTTTATTTCATGGGATTTGCAATAATATAGTAATGCTTATTGATTAAATTTTATTCTTATAAAAAGTTGAGTTACTTGCTCAAAATATATTGCAGTTTGATGAATTTCAATACTAAAGGTAAAATATTGGATCGGGACACAAAATCAAGTCAAAGTCAAAGTCAGCTTTATTGTCAATCTCTCCACATGTCACAACACACAAAGAGACCGAAATTACGTTTTTCTCTATCCCACGGTGACGAGACACATAACACGATAGACATACAAGTACGCGACACAATATAAAAACAAGAAGGCAAAAATTCAAACAATCAATAGTAAGAGTGATGAATAAATAAACTGATAACACAATAAATAAGAGGAGCAAAACGGAGCCAGCAAGCATAGCGCAAAAGTAAAAAACATCATAAACAAAAAAGGCAAATAAGAGTAATAATAAATAAACAGATAACACAACAAATAAGAGCCAGTGTGCATACAGACAGTACAGACAGTAAAAGTACAGGATGCTACGCAGAACGGGGGAGCGAGTTCAGGATCCTAACAGCCTGGAGTATGAAGCTGTTTGAGAGTCTGGTGGTGCGGGAGCACTGTACCTAGAGTCTGTACCTCTTCCCAGAGGGCAGAAGCTCGAACAAAGAGTGAGCGGGGTGACTCACATCACTCACAATCGTGGTCGCCTTGCGGGTGAGATGGGAGGTGTGATCGGATTTGAGGTTAAAAAAACGGATCAGGATCGAAGGCCCAAAATGCTGATCGGGACATCCCTAGTTACGATTCTTGGCTAGCACTGCAGAAGACCAACAACCAGTTTGGGTGGAGCGACATAACAGCTTTGATAAGTAACACACTCATGGCAGTTGAAGTAAAAAAAGTTCTCACCTGGCAATAATTCAAAAGTGCAAACTAACCTGTCATCCTACAAAGATGAGTTTTTCATCCATTTCAAGAAAAAAAAGGTGCACCTTTCCAAGAAATTTCCTACATAATGTTGGAGAAAAAGAAAAAAATAGCCTGTGGAAGGACTAATTGAGCTGTAAGTTGGCATTGACGGAGGAGAGTAAAGGGTTAGGATGGATGCATTGACGGAGGAGAGTAAAAGGTTAGGATTGATGGATGGAATATTTGATATATAGTTTATATATACAAGTACCGTTTTTTTCCATGTATAATGCACCCCCATGTATAATACACACCCTAAAAATGGCATGTCGATGCTGGAAAAAAGCCTGTACCCATGTATAATACGCACCCAATTTATTTATTTATTTATTTTAAGTCCAAATGATCGTCACACACGCATCTGGGTGTGGTGAAATTTGTCCTCTGCATTTGACTCATCCCCGTGTGATTTTGATCCATCCCCTGGAGGAGAGGGGAGCAGTGAGCAGCAGCGGCGCCGCGCTCGGGAATCATTTGGTGATCTAACCCCCCAATTCCAACCCTTAATGCTGAGTGCCAAGCAGGGAGGCAATGGGTCCCATTTTTATAGTCTTTGGTATGGTCATAACTAAGCTGGATGTATTTTTTTTGTTGGCGTTGATTTCTCCGACTGCCCGTAAAGGCACCACCGCGATCAGTTCGGTTAAAATGAAAAGAGGAAAGTGACGTGCGAACATGTGAAAAAGCCGGCTCTGTATGGGAGAGAAGTTGAAGAGGAATAAAAACACCCTTGGAAACCAAAACTCGTCGTGACTCGGAGCCGCAACAAATGTTTCAGATTTGTGTAGGGTACATTGTGACAGCAAACGAGCAGGTGATCGAGCAAGCGTCTGATACGAGAGCATTGCGTTCGTATGGAGCGTGTATGAAGTGAACAGCAGAGACGAAAGTAACAAGGCCAAGTGTTGTGAAATAAAATATTACCTGTAATACGCATTTTGTTATTTGCTGATTGTATTAAACTATCACATTCATTGTCAGTCAAGAAGAGAAGAGGACTATTCGCATCGGATCCATAGTGCGCATGCGCAGTGATACTGTCTCCGTATGACGTCCAGTCCGCGATGGAGATTAAAAAACAAACAATATTTGACAGTAACACAGGTTTCTGTTCCTGTCTTTGGTAATGTCACCCTGTCTTTTTGTTCCACGTCTTTGTCGGTCAGTCCTGTTGTTGGTTTTGTTAGAGAGTTATGTTAGTTTACCAAGTCTGTGTTTTGAGTTCCTCCAATGAACCCTGGCCCAAGCTGCACTTGGTCGCCCTGCTCCTTTCCACACCCCATCCGTGACAAGATTTTCTTCAAAAATTATTGTACCATGATTTTCTTACAAAAAAAAAAAAAATTACCCTTGTATAATGCGCACCCCAGATTTTAGGACAATTAATTAGTAAAATTTTGCGCATTATACATGGCAAAAAACGATAGTTATATATAGGTCTGTGGAATGATTGGAACCGCAACTGACGATGAGTCCGACGTCAGCGCCGCGTGGACTTCTGGAGTCAGCAGCGGCGTTGTTTATATGCGTCACAAAGAACGAAGATTTCGATGGATTTAATGATTTGGAGTGACACGGATGGTTTGATAAACTTGTTATTTATGTTATCGTTGTTCACGTTACATGTGGCACGTTCTCAGTTCCTCGTTTGTGTTTATATAACGTTAGTATACCGTATCGTTTAGCCTGTTGCCTATTCATGTCAGTTCTTGGTGTTGGATTTTGTCAAATAGAGTTCCCCAAAAATGGGACTTGTACTCCGGTGTGATTTATATATGTTTTTTTTTCTTCTTTATTATGCATTTCATGGCTGGTGCGACTTGAACTCCGGAGTGACTTATAGTCCGGAAAATACGGTAGCAATGTGATAACGTTGACGAGCGAAGAAAGAAATGCAACACGCTAAGAGCACATAACCAATGTTGTCTACAGATTCTCGTCTTGTGGTATCCGCACCGACCCCAAAATCAAGAATGTGGTCTGCTAACACGTGGGATCAATGACAGCTCTTGCACTGATTCCAGGCCATTCATCTATTGAAAAGGTGTGCAGGTCACAAAGCCCTCACCACGGCCTTTTTGTTTCTACTCTCATTTGCGCTCCCTTTCGCCCCCCTGCAGCCCGACCCGTTCAGCATGTCCTAGGTAGGCGGACGTCTCGCCCCGTGCTTGCGTCGTCATGTTGTGCAGCATTCCCCCGACTTGTGGCTTGCAGACTGGGGTGACAAATGCGGCTGGGAGTGGCTAGACAACCCCGCCAATGACCTCTGCTACCTGATGAGAGGAAGCCACCCAAAGACGTGGAAGGAGGTGCGTGATGACTGCAAGCTCCACGGAGGCGACCTCCTCACCATCACCAATGGCCACAAGCAGGCCTTTGTACACGGTAGAGTGACTGGCCGTGTGTGTCATACACACACACAGCCAGTCGTCCTATCGTGTACGAAGGCCTGCTTGGCTCTTCTGATTTTTTTCCAGGGGACAGTTGCAGCACTGACAGTTTGTAAGTGCCAATGTTCAGCCCGGTTTAGTGTCCCTTGAAAGAATTTCGCGTGAGCGGTTGATCGTCTATTGGGCATGTTCTACAGAGTTTAACTCCATGGCTGCTCAGAGCCGCTGACACCAGCCAATCACAGCACGCACAGTCACCGTACATCACACAGCCAATGTTGGTTGCATGCCTCAGCTCAGGTCCCGAAAGTCAGCGGTGTTCCCTTCCAAAGCGTGCATGCGCATTTCTGAACTCTCGCTCCATGTTGGAACTTTGATCACAGCACAACTGTGCCTGCCACTGGAGGACGGAAACGTCGCCATCCGCTTTGACGTCTTGGGATGCGTGCCTGGCAGTGAGCGCCGCTGCACTCGTCCGAGAGACGAATGCGTTCTGACTCTGTCTTTTGTCCGCAGATGTGTTCAGGTGCTATGACGGGCCCGCCAGCATCGGCATCGATGGCAATCCCAAGACGTGAGTTACACCTGCGAGGAGGGTTCCCGGTCACGTCTCACAACAGTCTTCCGCATCTTCTGCAGGGTCTACTGTCCGCCAGATTGCGCCAAGTTGGCCTGCAAAGTGTTCAGCACGTCGGTGTACAAGGCGGTACGCAACCCGCCCCTTGAGTTCTTGTCTTTGACTATGACTTTCCCCGAGCACAGGACTCGCACATCTGCGCGGCCGCCACTCATGCAGGCATCATTCGCAAAAAGATCAGTGGAGAGTGCACCTTGGTGAGAGCTCTGACGCAGGTCTTCACCGCCTACACTCAAAACGGAATCGCCTCCAGACAGTGAGTGGCCCGTTTTCACCCGACGAAGGAAGCCAGCTAATGAGCTCTCAACTCTTCGCAGAGCAGACCAAATTGAGGTATTGGCTTTCACATTTGCGGATGAAGGTGAGTTTGAGTCGGTTTTCCGGGCCGTCACGTACACTTGTGATGACACGACATCTCATACGCAGAGAAGAGACAGAGGAGTTTGCGGACTCTTACTACAACCATTTTGAAGACCAAAAGACGTGGGCCGACACTCAGCGCACCTGCAGGAATATCGGTGCCCAACTAATTTCCATTGGCTCTGAGGAGCCGGAGTGGCTGAGAGACACCTACCGTTTATTTCCGTGTATAGTGCGCAAAATTTAACTAATTTATTGTCCTAAAATCTGGGGTGCGCATTATACATGGGTACAAAGAAAAAGTTTTTTTTAGTTTTTTTTTTTTAAAGAAAGTCATGGTACAACAAAACCAACAACAGGCCTGACCGACAAAGTCGTGGAACAAAAAGACAGCGTGAAATTACCAAAGACAGGAACAGAAAGCAAACAGACATCATAACAGTAACACATGCAATGATCCGACGGTGAGCGATGGGCAGACAGGACTTAAATACAAAACACGTTACATCGATTGAGGTGACACAGGAAGAGAGGGGCGACGCGAACAGAAACTATGGCAACCTAGACCAGGGGTGGGCAAACTACGGCCCGCGGGCCACATCCGGCCCACGGGACCGTTTAATCCGGCCCGACCAACCCTGAAAAAAATTGTATTATTAAACTTTTTTTTTTTGGTCATTTTGCCTGCAATGACTGCGTTTCCCCAGTAGATGGGGGAAGCGCTCGCCTGCGCATTTACTACCGGAAGCCGTGTCAGAAAGCTCGGTGCACACTCAAGTGCGTATACGTACTCAGTAGTACGGAGTTGGCACACTCGCGCTCTATTTGTATCAGTCCCGAATTTAGAGCGTGGGCTGTGACGACAGCATTCTTGTAATTCGCGCGCTGAGCTTTCAGATGCAGTTTTGCGCTAAAGTCACCCACAAACCTTCCCCTGGAATCCTTCCATTAAAATGAGTCGCCCAAGGTGGACACAGTGCCGAGCATTTAAAAGAGAGTGGCCAATTTGGCTCGACGTACGCGACGTGACGTTCAGCCACATGAACGTCAACATCAACCCGTCACAGATCGAGGTAAACGGACCAACACCTCGGATCTCGCCTAAGAATTGCCACAACAAATTTTACTCCAGACTATGACGCACTAGCAAAAAAGGGAGACCAACAACACTGTTCCCACTGAAAATGAAGGGGAGGCATTTTGAATATGATTTGTACACATCGCAGGGATTGAAACTAGCGACCATTCTCGTTTTCAAACAATGCAGGATGCTCAAGGACATTGATGCACCACTTGTTTGCGACTAATCTTAACCTGTAAAGTTCTTAAGGCTTACTTTAAGGAAGTGTTTCTCGTTTCCTCACCTCTGTTACAAGGTGTTTGTGAGTTAAAACTCTGCTCTGATTTTCAGATACCCCTCACCGTGTTGCCGTTTTGATTACTTTATTTGGATGTATGCGTTCACCGATTCTTCAAGATAATATATTTGGTCAGAATGTTTGCCGTTCGATGTGATCTCATAAGATCTTTCATTAATCTGACCTGCAGGCACTGAAGTGATGGAGACTGTTATTCATAATAACAAGTTTTTTGAAAACAAATGCATTTATTAACAGCATTAAAAAATAATAATAATAATTCACTAAAAAACTATTATTATTTTTTATTCATTATTTATTATTATTATTATTATTCATAATAACAGTCTCGTATTTTATGAGAATCACTGATAGCAGTTTTTTAGTGAATTATTATTATTATTTTTTAATGCTGTTAATAAATGCATTTGTTTTCAAAAAACTTGTTTGGAATATCCATGCTTTACTACCTACTAAAGGCCAAAATCTTTTATGCAATGACCTTTACAGGTCGCTTATATTAATTCACACAAACTCTACGTCCATCTGCTCCTGGTTCGGCCCTCCGGTCCAAATTTAGAACCCAGTTCGGCCCGCGAGTCAAAAAGTTTGCCCACCCCTGACCTAGACACATAGCAAAACTGGGGACGAGACGTGACAAATGTCGTTTGAAATGAAACTGGAAATCACCAAGTTTTGGTTTCCAAGGGTGTTTTTATTCCTCTTCAACGTCTCTCCCATACAGAGCCGCCTTTTTCACGTCCGCACGCCTCTTTCCCGTGCGCGCACGGAGCGCGGTGGTGCGTTTATGGGCAGTCGGAGAAATCAACGGCAACAAAAAAAATTACATCCAGCCTAGTTAAGACCATACCAAAGACTATAAAAATGGGACCCATTGCCTCCCTGCGTGTGTGACGATCATTGGGACTTAAAAAAAAATAAATAAAATTTCATAAAAAAAAATTCATAAAAATTGGGTGCGTATTATACATGGGTACAGGCTTTTTTCCAGCATCAGCATGCCATTTTTAGGGTGCGTATTATACATGGGGGCGCACTATACACGGAAAAAAACGGTAGCAAAAAATCAGCCTCTCCCCCTGGAGCTCGCGGCAAATTTGGCGAAAGATTTCTAAGTGCCAACGGCTCTTGCGCCGTAAAATGTCCGCTCTGGCCGGTTCCCGCGGTCAACCGCAAATACCAGAAAACCAGCCTCTTCCCCTGGAGCTCGCGCCGACTCTGGCGAAAAATTTCTAAGTGCCAACGGCTCTTGCGCCGTAAAGTGTCCGCTTTGGCTGGTTCCCGCGGTCGGCCGCAAATAGCAGAAAATCAGCCTCTTCCCCTGGAGCTCGCGCCGACTCTGGCGAATATTTTCTAAGTGCCAACGGCTCTTGCGCCGTAAAGTGTCCGCTTTGGCCGGTTCCCGCGGTCGGCCGCAAATAGCGAAAAATCAGCCTCTCCCCCTGGAGCTCGCGCAAACCTTGGCGAAAAATTTCTAAGTGCCAACGGCTCTTGCGCCGTAAAGTGTCCGCTCTGGCCGGTTCCCGCGGTCGGCCGCAAATACCAGAAAACCAGCCTCTTCCCCTGGAGCTCGCGCCGACTCTGGCGAAAAATTTCTAAGTGCCAACGGCTCTTGCGCCGTAAAGTGTCCGCTTTGGCTGGTTCCCGCGGTCGGCCGCAAATAGCAGAAAATCAGCCTCTTCACCTGGAGCTCGCGCCAACTCTGGCGAATATTTTCTAAGTGCCAACGGCTCTTGCGCCGTAAAGTGTCCGCTCTGGCTGGTTCCCGCGGTCGGCCGCAAATAGCAAAAAATCAACCTCTCCCCCTGGAGCTCCCACGACGTGCCACCCCCGTTGCCGAGTTCGCTCTTCCGAGCTTCGTCCCCAACCACGCGAACCGCCCGCCCCCCGACCGACCGACGGGAGCCGCTTGCCAAGCTACGTCCTACGGGTCTGATCTGGCCACAGTACGCGCGCGGCAGACACAGCGACACCGCGGCGGCGGCGGCAGCTAAGGGCGGGCCAGCTCACACGGATCAGCTTACGGAGCGCGGCCCGGCTACTCTCGTCAAGGCCTCAGCGAGCGGCATGAAGGTTCAGTTGCCGGCTGGAGGCCCGTCCCACCCGCTAGGCTTGCGAAGACCATTTACCCCAGCAAGCCCCTGCTGACGCGAGTGGCGTCCGGAAAATGTTGCAGAAACCGCTCGGCCGAGCAACCCCTTCTGACCCCCACCCCTATCTGGTTGATCCTGCCAGTAGCATATGCTTGTCTCAAAGATTAAGCCATGCAAGTCTAAGTGCACACGGCCCGTACAACAAAACTGCAAATGGCTCATTAAATCAGTTTTGGTTCCTTTGATCGCTCCATAGTTACTTGGATAACTGTGGCAATTCTAGAGCTAATACATGCAAACGAGCGCCGACCTCCGGGGACGCGCGCATTTATCAGACCCAAAACCCACGCGGTGCCCGGGCGCGCGGGCCAAGGGGCCTCCCTTGGTGACCCTAGATAACTTCCAGCCGATCGCCGGCCCTCCGCGGCGGCGACGTCTCATTCGAATGTCTGCCCTATCAACCTTCAATGGTACTTTCTGCGCCTACCATGGTGACAACGGGTAACGGGGAATCAGGGTTCGATTCCGGAGAGGGATCCTGAGAAACGGCTACCACATCCAAGGAAGGCAGCAGGCGCGCAAATTACTCACGGGGAGGTAGTGAGTGACGAAAAATAACAATACAGGACTCTTTCGAGGCCCTGTAATTGGAATGAGCACAGTCCAAACCCTTGGGCGAGAACCCATTGGAGGGCAAGTCTGGTGCCAGCAGCCGTGGTAATTCCAGCTCCAATAGCGTATCTTAAAGTTGCTGCAGTTAAAAAGCTCGTAGTTGGACCTCGGGACGCGAGCTGACGGTCCGCCGCGAGGCGTGCATCCGTCTGTCCCAGCCCCTGCCTCTCGGTCCGCCCCCGGGATGCCCTTAACTGGGTGTCCCGCCCAGGGCCCGAAGCGTTTACTTTGTCAAAGCAGGCCAGCGCCGCCTTGCATACCGCAGCTAGGAATGATGGAATAGGACCCCGGTTCTATTTTGTGGGTTTTCCCGCCTGAACTGGGGCCATGATTGAGAGGGTTGGCCGGGGGCATTTGTATTGCGCCGCTAGAGGTGAAATTCTTGGACCGGCGCAAGACGGGCCAGGACGAAGGCATTTGCCAAGAATGTTTTCATTAATCAAGAACGAAAGTCGGAGGTTCAAAGACGATCAGATACCGTCGTAGTTCCGACCATAAACGATGCCACCCCACGATCCGGCAGTGCCCGGGAAACCACCAAGTCTTTGGGTTCCGGGAAGAGTATGGTTGCAAAGCTGAAACTTAAAGGAATTGACGGAAGGGCACCACCAGGAGTGGAGCCTGCGGCTTAATTTGACTCAACACGGGAAACCTCACCGGGCCCGGACACGGACAGGATTGACAGATTGACAGCTCTTTCTCGATTCCGTGGGTGGTGGTGCATGGCCGTTCTTAGTTGGTGGAGCGATTTGTCTGGTTAATTTTTTATTTTTATTTTTATTTTTTTTATTGTTTAGCACATATTATTATATCAATAACTCTGCAAGGAGGGAAACGAAGCCTAGGGCTTGTAAAGAGCTCCACTCCTTCTAACACCCAATTCCAACCCTTAATGCTGAGTGCCAAGCAGGGAGGCAATGGGTCCCATTTTTACAGTCTTTGGTATGACCCGGCCGCGGTTTGAACCCACAACCTTCCAGTCTCAGGGCGGACACTCTAACCACTAGGCCACTGAGCTGGTTCCGATAACGAACGAGACTCCGACATGCTAAATAGTTACGCGGCCCTCGAGCAGTCGGCGGGCAACTTCTTAGAGGGACAAGTGGCGTTCAGCCACACGAGATTGAGCAATAACAGGTCTGTGATGCCCTTAGATGTCCGGGGCTGCACGCGCGCCACACTGAGCGGACCAGTGTGTGCCACATCCCCTGCGCCGAGAGGCGCGGGTAACCATATGAACCCCGCTCGTGATAGGGACTGGGGACTGCAATTATTTCCCACCAACGAGGAATTCCCAGTAAGCGCGGGTCATAAGCCCGCATTGATTAAGTCCCTGCCCTTTGTACACACCGCCCGTCGCTACTACCGATTTGGGAGCTTAAGATCAGGGGATGCTTTGAGAATAATTGTCAATTTCTGTCTATGTGAAGCCCTTTGAGACTGCTTGTGATTTAGGGCTATACAAATAAACTTGACTTGACTTGGATGGCTTAGTGAGGTCCTCGGATGGGCCCCGCCAATCAACCCGCCGCGCCCATCAAACTTGACTATCTAGAGGAAGTAAGAGTCGTAACAAGGTTTCCGTAGGTGAACCTGCGGAAGGATCATTACCGGAGAATGGAGCGGGACCAGCGGCCCGCGTCAAACGCACAGCCGAGGGCGAAAGGCGTGCGGGGGGGGAAGGCTTCCGCCGACTCTCCCCGCCCTAGCCCGGAGCGCCGCCTAGGACGACGGGGGAAGGGACTTTTCCCGCGGCTCACGCACTCGTTCGCCCCGCCTTAGCCGGGGGGCGTTCGGTGCCGGCGCGCGGGGGCCCGGCCCCTTAGACCAAAGCGATGAGCGGAGGATGACTGAGGAAGGACTCCCGCGGCTCACGCGCCCTGCCCCCCAGGAGGGTAACCCGGACGTCTCCGGAACCAGACAGCCAGTGCGGTCGGCCGGCCGGGACGGACCCGGGGCCACACCTGGGCGGGCGGTGCCGGCGCGCGGGGCCGGCCTCCTCGCCTGACGCGCCCAAACAACGCGTGAGAGATTGACCCCGGCGGTGGCGCGCGGGTAAGCGGTTGGTCGGTATGTGGCCCGCGCGCGTGCGACGTGTGTGGGGAAAGCCCGGTTGTCACACCGGCGTCGGCCCCCCGCCCACCGTCGCGCGACGTCACCGTCCGCCCCTGCGCGCCCGCTCGACTAGCGCCGGCCGGACTCTCCCTCGCTGTCTTGAATTGGCCACGGCCGGGGTCGGGCCCGGTGTCATCGGAGGCCTCCCACTCGGAACTATAACCCATTGCGGCGGGTACCCAACTCGGCGGACCCTGGGGGGTTTAATGTCCACACCACACGCACGTTCTGAGGCGGGTGGGTGGTGCCCGTTGCCGGAAGGTCGGAAAAAACATATTTTTGATCGTTGGAACTTGGCAACCACGGCGCGCTGCTGAGGGGAGCGCGGCGGTGGACGGCGGCAACCGCGCCAGCAAGCCCCAGCGTCTTTGCGCGCCGGCGGAGGGTCCGCGCGCGGCGGAGGGTCCGCGCGCGGCGTAACGCCATCTCCCCGTCCGCCTCGACGCGAGCGTCGGAAACGAAAGAAACAATGTACAACTCTTAGCGGTGGATCACTCGGCTCGTGCGTCGATGAAGGACGCAGCTAGCTGCAAGAACTAATGTGAATTGTAGGACACATTGATCATCGACACTTCGAACGCACTTTGCGGCCCCGGGTCTGTCCCGGGGCCACGCCTGTCTAAGCGTCGCTCGAATATCAATCGGGAGCAAAGGGAATCCCGGGCTCCGTCGGCGCGACTTCCGTGCAACGTTCGCGCGGCTGGCGCCTTCGTTCCGGCCCCTTCACCCACTCCCGCGGTTGGGGGTTCGCAGGACCTTCGTCCCCTTAAGTGCAGACCAGCGGCGTCCGCTTCCCCGTTGACCCTCCCGCAACGGGTCCGGGCGCGGCTGCCGGTGGAGTTAGCGACCATCGCGCTGCCCGCGTCCCGTTCCCACCGCGGTCGGTCGGCGCGGCGGCGCCGCGGAAAGATCCAGCGAGCCCGCCCCGCCTCGGCGGAGGGCCGGCCGCGCCTACTACCCCCTCATTTCCGACCTCAGATCAGACGAGACGACCCGCTGAATTTAAGCATATTACTAAGCGGAGGAAAATAAACTAACCAGGATTCCCTCAGTAGCGGCGAACGAAGAGGGAAGAGCCCAGCGCTGAATCCCCGCCCGGCCTCGGGCGCGGGAAATGTAGCGTACAGAAAGTCGTTGCGCCCGACGCCGCCCGGAGGGGGCCCGAGTCCTTCTGATGGAGGCTCTGCCCAGGGACGATGTGAGGCCAGTAGCGGCCCCCGGCGCGCCGAGGCGCAGCCTTCTCGGAGTCGGGTTGTTTGTGAATGCAGCCCAAAGCGGGTGGTAAACTCCATCTAAGGCTAAATACTGGCACGAGACCGATAGAGGACAAGTACCTTAAGGGAAAGTTGAAAAGAACTTTGAAGAGAGAGTTCAACAGGGCGTGAAACTGTTGAGAGGTAAACGGGTGGGGACCACGCAGTCCGATCGAGGGATTCAACCCGGCTGGGATTGGCGGCCGCCTGGGGCGTCGCGGGGGGCTGACCCTTTCGGGGGCCTGGCCTTCACGCGTGCGTTCTCAGAGTCGGACGTCCCCGGGCCGGGCGCACTTCCCCCGTGGTGTGCGTCGCGACCGTCCCTGGGTTGGCTTGGAAAGGTCTGGGGCGAAGGTGGCGCGGGCGGCGGGGCGGTGCGGGGGGGCCTCCGGGCTCTCCGGCCGTTTCCGCACCCGCGCTGTACAGCGCTTTCCTTACTCCGACTTTGCCGCTTCCCCCCGGGTACGTGGAAGTACTTGCTGTGCCTTCCGAACTAGGACGGGGCCCCCTTGCCCCAGGCGCGGCCGAAAGGCGCGGACCGTTCTCGGAGATCGGTCGTCGAAGTAGGCGTCAGGGGTCCGCGGCGATTGTGGCAGCCAACCCGACCCGTCTTGAAACATGGACCAAGGAGTTTAACGCGCGCGCAAGTCGGAGGGCACGAACGAACCCCTATTTCCCTGTGCGGTCGTGCGGCAGGCGGTGCGTCTGGTGTGCGTTGGCGAGCCCTGGCTGCCAGGGCGACGCCCCAGAAATGGACCTGCCCCCCCGTCGCTTCCAGATCTGGTGGAGAATAGAGTTCTGGAAGAGCTACTGGCGGGGGGAGTGGAGCATCGGGCCACCGCTGCCTTAGTCAAGAAAGCAGATCGGGAGCCTGGCCTGATCGAGTCCTCTGCTTTGGATCTCATGAAAGCCCTGGGGGGTAAGATAGTGTGGCCGACAAAGTCCGCGAGGTCCGTACCTCGGAACCGATGGAAGACGGGTTGGGTGAGGCGTCTCGTTCAACGGAGAAGAGTGTTCTACCACCAGCAGCGCGGCTACTCGGAGGCGAAGAAGCTGGCACGGCGGATCTTGGATGGTCTGACGCCCCAAAGGTGTGATTTGCCGCTAGAGCTGGTGGATAGGTACTTCAGGAGTAAATGGGAAACGGTTAAGCCGTTTTATGGACTGAAGGGTTTCGAGGTGGGACTGACCGCGGATAACGAACCATTCTACCACTCGATCCTGGGGCCGGAAGTTGTATCTAACTTGGCTAAGATGAGGAATTGCTCTGCACCGGGCCCAGACGGGATCAGGAAGCAGGCTCTTCTTGACTGGGACCCGGACGGTGTGCAACTGGCGAGGCTGTTTACGACATGGATGGTGCGTGGAGTCGTTCCCCAAGTCTTCAAGGAGTGCAAGACCCGGTTGTTACCCAAATCGGCTGACCCTACTGAGCTGGGTACTGTATCAGGCTGGAGGCCTGTGACTATTGGGTCAGTTGTGCTGAGGTTGTTTGGACGGATAATGGTGATGAGGCTGGCGCGGGCCTGTCCTGTTAGCCCCCGGCAGCGTGGTTTCGTCGCCGGCGGGAGTGGTTGCGAGGAGAACCTCATGATTCTTGACCGGATCATGGGGCGCTCGAGGTCGGCTGGCGTGTCACTGGCAGTCGTATTCATTGACTTTGCGAAGGCTTTCGACTCGGTTTCTCATGATCATGTCCTGTATGTATTGGGAAGCTTGGGCGTAGACAAACGTGTAATCGAGGTGATCCGTCACTCGTATGTGGGCTGCTCGACCAGAGTGGGTTGCGGAGGCGCCTATTCCGAGCCCATTTCCATTAAGGTTGGAGTTAAGCAAGGCGACCCAATGTCCCCACTGCTATTCAATCTCGCTATGGATCCTCTCATCCATAGCCTCGAACGCGATGGAAGTCACCTGGTCTGGGGCGACCGCCGAATCACCACGCTGGCCTTTGCCGACGATCTAGTCCTACTGAGTGGCTCGGTGGAAGGAATGAAGAAGAATTTGGTGATCCTGGAGGTCTTTTGCCAGCTTACGGGGCTGGCTGTCCAGCCTCGTAAGTGCCTCGGTATCTGGATGGGTCCAAACGAAGGAGACTGCGTAGCTTGGAGGCTGTGTGGGACGCAGATACACATGGTAACTCCGGGTGAGTCAGTTCGATATCTGGGGGCCAATATAGTGCCGTGGCAGGGAATTGTCTCTGAGGGTCTGGATGAGCAGGTGAGTATGGGGCTGCAGAGGATTACGGCGTCGGCGTTAAAGCCGTCGCAGAAGGTACTAGTGTGCAACTCGTTCTTACTCCCGAGAGTCACTTTCAGGGCAGTGGTGGGGAAGGTTTCAACGAACAGATTGAGGTGGCTTGACGGGAAGGTGCGGATGGCTGTGAAGAGGTGGTTGCGTCTCGACCCGTCCACAGCGGGGGGCTTCATCTATTCGCGGACTCGCGACAGCGGGTTGGGCATCATTAAGTTGTCCGTTACTGTTCCCAGAATACAGGTCAGGCGCACCTGGAAACTCTGTTGGTCTTCGGATGTGTGGTTAAGATCTCTAGCTATTGAGGCGGTGCAAAAACCTGCCTGGTTGAAGTTGTGGGTTGCAGCAGGCGGAGATCCGGGCGGTGTGCCGACGCTAGGCACAGGGGGCACCGTCCCGGCTGCAGTTGTGAGCGTGTTAGTCTTCCCTGACTGGCGGCATG